>NC_092858.1:172193744-172325946 GCF_032062135.1 Pyxicephalus adspersus
CCATTTGTGCCCCTTTGCCCTGTATTCTGTGGGCATTTTGTCCATTGTACACATTTGTGCCCCTTTCCCCTGCAGTCTGGGGACATTTGGACCATGGTACACCATTTGTGCCCCTTTCCCCTGTATTCTGTGGTCAGTTTGTCCATTGTACACCATTTGTGCCCCTTTTCGTTGCAGTCTGGGGGCATTTGGACCATCATACACCATTTGTGCCCCTTTCCCCTAAAGTCTCTGGGCATTTGGTCCATTTTACACCATTCGTGCCCCTTTCCCTTGCAGTCTGGGGGCATTCGACCACCATTTGTACCCCCCTTTTCTGCATTTTTTATAGCTCACTGCACTTAGGTATTCCACTTCAATATTTTTTTTTTAGATCATATACTCCCAAGCTGTCCTGGATTCTTTCTTCAGGCCAGTGCCAGGTTCCACCATCTTCCTCCTTATTTTTCTGCCTGTATTAAAAGATCTTGCACTGTGTAGTCACAAGATTGGTTGATCCATTCTCTCCAGAGCCATGGTAGTAAGGACAGAATAAGAGGGGCTTCCTTTTATTAATAAAAAGCATTTAGGGGAAAAAAAAAACATTTTTTTGTTGATAGGTCCGCTTATAAAGTATCAGTACATTCTCAACTAGTGTTCTATAGAATAAACAGAATAAACATATATTTTTATAATATATTATAATATATAAAAACAATTAAATAAACTCATAAGGGGATTCAATTTCATCAACTGTAGTAGCACAGATCTATCCAGGAATTCTTCCAAATGTCCTGTAGTCTCTTTTCCCCAGCCCATTACCATACGTATATTGTTTTCATTCTGGAACAATAAATGGACATATAGTCATTAGATTTTTTAGCCCTTTTGAGGGGCAGCTAGTGACATGATTATGGACTTTGACTTTGTATACAAATACTGTGTAATAATAACAATACAGTAATATTGGAGCTTTATGTTCAGTTATAAATCCTTGCCATCTGCTGGCTATTGATTATCATTGCATATCAGCTCTCTGCACATGGATCTAGTACAGGGATGAAAACTTACCAACTAATATCAAATGATTTGTATGAAATTCATTCCATGATTGCTGGGCCACCTAAGGTCCCCTTTAATAGTTTATCTTCTGGAGTCTTTGAGAGCTTTATAAAATCAGGCACTAGGTCTGTGCCTATCCTGATCACTAATCTGCAAACACTGCTGCTGTCTGTTGGCTGCACTGAACATCTGTTTTTTTTTATCACTCTAGAACAGCCAGGGTTCTATAGAACCATGGGGTTCCTCATGAACCTGCTAGGGCTTGCTTATGCTGTGGTTAACTGATCCCCCAAAGATGATGCCTACTTGGATTCAAGGTCAACGCCACTTAGCAGAGCCAACTGCATAAAACCAAGGACCTTTCAGAAGTTTGTAGAGGTGGCATTCTGGCCACCAATGCATTGAGAACATTATTTCTACTGGCAATCAATGCAAGTGTACAGCGCTGCGTAATATGTTGGCGCTATATAAATCCTGTTTATTAATAATAATAATAATAATAATAATAATAAAATAGCTTCTCTACACTGTAGAACAGAAAGAAACTGATCGGACATTCTCAGGCATTTTTTGGTTTTTTGGGCAAGGGGCACTGACCACAGGAATAGATGGGCCGAGGCGCTTGTGTTTACTGTAAGAGCCTAAAGCTGAACTCCAGTTAGCAAGCAAGAAACCATATTTGTGTCTAGTTTTTTTTTGGGTCATATTATTGAAAAAATGCTTTTAGTTGAGCTTTGAATGTAATAACTTTTATTAACTTCCATTGGTAACCTTTCTTCCAAAAAGGGTGACCAACTATTTGTAATTTCTGTACTTTCTAATTACTAAATTGGCGCTGCCAGGTAAATCGATATGCATAACAGTTGCAGGTCAGTGACTGAGAAACCACCAAAGCCATAGGAGCAGCCAAAAAATAAAAAAGTAGCATGTCCGAATGAGATCAATAGCATGCATAGTTCCTTTTAAAGCTTCCTTTTCGAATTGGCCACTAGAGCTGATCCTAATTTTTGGGTGATGTTAAATTCAAACTGGTTTTTACCCATTTGGGTGACCAAACTTGCATTTTAGTTTGGCTTCCCAAAGGGCTTCTAGGAGAAAGACACCTTCTCTGCTTATCTTTATCTAGTGCCCTCAGCTTGACTGCCCATTCCACCAGCCACCACTTCCTTATCTTACCGTCCTTGGAATGGAAGAAAGGGGAATCCAACTCTTTTTTGCCCTATCGCACATGACTGCCAAGAGCTTCCTAAACCATTCCTCACACATTTGCATTATATAATTGTTCCAAAATAAACTTTTTTTTAGATCCTGGTTTAGAGTTCCAATGATTTCCAGAAGCTTGGCCTTTCGCAAACCTAAAATAGAACAGGTTAACCATAATTTGTCAAACCTTTTCAGTTTGCTCATATCTAATGACCACCTTTGAGGCTCTCAGCTTCCCATTAATCAGACATCTTTTATTTTCCTAAAAATCTTTATGTATCATGATGCCAGCACTGAACCGCATGGCAAGATGGAGAACTAGAGACCTTGGGAGCAGCGTGGCAAATAAAATCTTTATTAATATACATTCTCAGCCACATATATTTTAAACAATAACAAACGTGCTGTGCTGGAAAATGATTTCAATTAGTGTTTAGTGAGCAGTGGAAAAGGCACTAAAACCGTGAATCTACGATCACTGTACTCATAATAAAACCACACAAGCATTTAGCAAAAGTTATTTGCTAGACATTAGCTAAGGCCCAAGGAACCGCAGTCCTGACTTATTAGCTGTCATGGCAGGAGGTAACAACCATGAAACAGTTTTGTTTTGTCATTGAAATTACTCTTTAAAGGGCCACTAAGCCTAAAAATGGACCATCCCCTATAGGAAAAAAGGTTTGGAACATCAAAGAACCATAAAGTTCTCATAACTCCCTTAAGGTGGACCTATGGTTGGATCCAAAGGGGGATAGTTATCAGGAAGTGGTGATCAGCTAACAGATTGACACTTCATTGTTCACCTTTTAACCTTCTAAACACCGAAATTTAAATTGCCAGATTTATAAAAAGATATTTACACCTTATTGTAACAAACCAAAATTGGTTTTAGGCACCACATACTTGAATGGAGTAACTGATCACCACTTTTCTATAACTGGTCATTGGCAAAAGTGTGTGGCAAAAGTGTCAAACCTAGTGTTTAAACCATTTATCTTCATTACAACATGGTTTTTCCCATTTCCAAAGTGGCAACTGCTTTATGGAAAACTATAAAAGTGCTCATTAGTCTCCCCATCACTTTATAAATATAGCCATCACCATCTTTAAAAGTGGAACTTTCACCCCAAAAAAAGAAAATACCACACACCTTTACTGGTTAAAAGCCTTCAATCCCTCTGCACACCAAGTCCAGTAGGTCTCGCTCCATCCTGGCTTCTCTCTTCTTTTGGGCATGGATAGGACAGTGGGCACGACCATCTTCTTTCTTCTTTTTCTATGTATTGCTCACATCACTGGATCCCGCATTGTGTATGTGTGAGATTGGAGGACACGTCTTCCTGAAAATGTAAAATAAAGAAATGCCAATCTCGTGCATGCATTTTTTTTAATTATTATTATTTTACAATCTAGAAAGGCCCTTTATGTTGCATGTCCGATCTCAGGCATGTGCAGAAGGAGCAGTCCTGGGATATGTGACGTATGTATCCCAAGAGGCTGTGGGCATCTTCTTCAGATCATGGGGAAGGGCAAAGGCAAGAGTTAGAGCAATGATCTTCTGAAAGTAGAGATCATTTTAGCTTAAGGACAGTTTTATCAATGGGATGAACTGACTGTTATCCTAAAAGTTCACCAATTTACAAACACATCTCATAGGTCATGTTATCTCCTATGCAAATCACTGTAGTCCCCTTGACAAGCTGACATCTGCATTATCCATAGCCAACAATATACTTCCTGGGCTTAAATCCTAATAAAAAATTCATGGTTTTCTTTACTCCCATGCAGTAGTCGAATAACTGTACACATTTAGGTTAGTTTATTGTTGCCTATTGACTTGCTACAGATTTAAGGAAAAACTTTGATTTTTTATTCAAAACGAGATGGTAGAATCAAAAATAGATTTATTATTAAATTCTATAATTGATTTTTTGAAAGAAAAGAAAAAGGCTTAAATCCCTTTCCATGTTTAAAGCTGAAAGGTAAATATCTAAATTCTGTTGATCTTTCACTGAAGCTTTTTACCCAAGACTCTCCAAACTTTTACCCACCAGCAAACCTGGAATCAATTTTTCTAGTCTTTTGCTATTTGTTAGCAAATGTTTTTTTAATCCTGGACCAGATCCATTTTTAGGTTTTCTGGATCGCCTAATGGAAGTGTATCCTCTCAAGCCTTGGAGAGCTTTAACAAATCAGGGCCATGTGTGAATCAACTTGTACTCATAATTCAAAAATGTTGGAAGCAGTGTAAAATATGTGTGGATTTTTGGATGCCGTTTGTGCATTTCTTTTAGATCCTCATTCAATACATATTTATAATACTGGATTCAGCTATAAAAATTACCACATGTAAAAGTAAATGTATGAATTTTTTTAAATAAATCCAAATCTAAAAAATGTATCCAGGTGACCCTTACATTTAAATACCATATAGCTTTCTTCTGTTAAGGCAATACAGTGACAACAATACATATATTACCAATATTAAAAAAGTATAGTTAGGATTTTATTTACCAAAGACATAACTGCATTCCATAGTGATCCTTTTATTTCTATTTGGCCATCAGCTTTAGCCATTATGAAAACTGATGAGAAAATAACACAGTCTCAAAGTAATTTCAACAATGTAAAAGTCACCTGACAGTGAAAACAGAAGTGAACTTTAAAATTCTTTTAACTTATCACGTAGGAGGAAAAAAAAAGTTGCTTATTACAAGACTCTGGTTGTTTAATGTCAAGGATTACATCTGTCAAATGGCCCTACGAGCGTGTGCAATAATAAGCATCTGGTTTGGCTGCTACGTTTTCCTTTTGACAATGGATGCATGTCTAGGAATGAGCTGATGGAGCCCAAATAAACCCGTGACAATGGAAATTGACTGGAGACGTTGGGTGATAGACACTTACACACGGCCTCTCCTAGTTTTGTCTTGTATCCAGCTGGCTTACATCTATCACCGTATCCAGCAGGAAAATATTAATGGATTAGTATAGATGTATCAGCCCCACATTTCTTCAGAAGTGATGGAGGAGAAGAAACGTCTTCATGGCGTGAATATTTATTTGGGCTATCTCCTCCTGACAGTTCCCAGGGAAATGGATGAGACAATAGCTTTGGGTTTTATTTGGCACCTTGTGTGTGTTCCATAGGTTGGATAAATGTTACTTTTCATTTGGGGTTTATCACTCTCCATCACTTATTCTCTCTCAAATGATTCTCAAGACAAAAAAAAAGATAATAAATGCCCTTATAGAGTGCCTTTTAATCTTTCACGGAGACGATCAATTTCAAAAAGCTAATGTGCTAATGCGTTTGTCCCCTGCCTTTACGGTTCCCACATTTTTTTTTTTGTTTTCTATGTGACCAATAATTTTTATTGCCTTCTTTTTTTTCTATTTCTTTCTCCTTTATATATTTTTATTCTTTGTTTCCTTCTTTTTTTTCCTTTTGTTTTCTCCTCTTTTTTATGTGCTTTTATCCTCTCCATTTTTCCTTTTATTTTTTCTGCCCTTTCCCCATGAATTCCCTTCCACTACCATCATTCTTTACTTTCTTATTCTTTATTCATATTGTTTACTTCTTGCCTTTTACCTTTATTAATACTTTTACCCTACTTTCTATCTTTTGTTTCCTTTTCCTTTACCTTTACCTTTTTTTCTCCTCTACCTTCTCTTCTTTTCTTCCCCTCCATTACAAATTCTTTTCCTTTTTCCTTGTCTTACCTTTTGCTTCTTCATTTCCTTTTTCCACTCCCCCACCACTTGTCTCATCTTGATTTCTTTCCACTTCTTTTCCTTACTTTTTTTTTTTCTTTTACTTTGTTTCTTTTTTTGTCACTTTTCTAATTTCTTCCCTTCTCATTTTTTTCCTTTTCTTTTCGTTCTTCTTTTTCCTTGGGCTTCATAGATGACCTCCATTTCACCTGCCCCTCTCCGAATCTTCCATTTATCTTACCCTATTTTTAGTTTGAGTGTCTACCTCTTTCTAGTAATTTCTCCACCCTCTCAATGACTTTCCTGTGTTCAGTTCTGAGCCTGATTTATTAAAGCTCTCCAAGACTGGAGAAGATAGACTATCATAGGTTAACCTGAGTGATTCAACAAACCTAGAATCTATCACTTAAAACTCATTTGCTATTAGTTGGCAAGTATTTACAAATCCTGGACAAGATCCATTACAAGTTTGGTGCATCACCCAGGTTCTCCTATGATTTGATGTATTAAAAGGAAATGGTGGTCACACCAAATATTAATTTAATTTCAATTTTTCTTCTGTTCATTTACTTTGCATTGTTAAAAAAAAAACTATTAACACTGATTTTTGGAAGCATCCACAGTTTACAGTATTATTTTCCCACCTGTCTAAAACATTTTGTATTATTATACAGTATTTATATAGCACCATTATATTACACAATGCCGTACAAAGCCTATAGTGATGTTATTAGCTGTCCTTCAAAGGGGCCCAGAATCTAACATCCTTACCATAGTCATATGTATTTTAATATAGTCTAATAGAACCTAACTTCATGTTTTCGGGATGTTGGAGGAAACCCACACAGACACGGGAAGAATCTGCAAACTCCATGCAGTTGGTGTCCTGGCCGAGATTTGAACCTGGGATGCAGCACTGTAAAGGCAAGAGCACTTACCGCTGTGCCACTGTGCTGCCAGTTTCACATGTATATATAATGATGTACTTTAAATACAGAACTGCATTATTTTTGTCTTTTAAATCTTTTATATCTGATCTAATTAGCCTTTAACTCTTTTTTACCTTTTTAAAAATAATGAGGCAAATGAGGGACAAGAACAGGTCGAAAGTAGTTGAAAGCAGCTTCCGTAACCCTCAGGGGCCTTTTGAAGCCCACAGCACCCTTGAAAAAACCTCCAAACAACGCTTTAATTATGCCTTCCCTATTGACTCTAATGCATTTTGAAAAAATAGCAACAATACAGCAATTTTTGCTAAATTATAGGGGAAGTGAAAGTTGTTAATTTCTTTTATCCATAGCCCCAGGGCAAAAGTGTATAACATGTTGTATTTCTCTTTTCTTTCTTATGCTCTTTCTTTCTCTCCCTCTCTCTCTCTCTCTCTTTATTTCTTTCTTTCTCTCTCTTTGGTTCTTCCTCTCTCTCTCTCTAGCTCTCTTCCTTTCTTTTTCTCTCTTTGGTTCTTTCTCTCTTTGTCTTTATTTATTTCCCTCACTCTCTCTTTCTTTATCTCTTTCTTTATCTGTTTGGTCCTTTCTCTCTCTCTCTCTCTCTCTCTTCCTTTCTTTTTCTCTTTTTGGTTCTTCCTCTCTTTCTCTCTCTCTCTTTCTCTCCCTCTCTCATCCTCTCTCACCCTCTCTCTCTCTCTCTCTTTCTTTCTCTCTCTCTCTCTGGTTCTTCCTCTCTCTCTCTAACCCTTTCTCTCTCTCTCTCGCTCACTTCCTTTCTTTTTCTCTCTTTGGTTCTTCCTCTCTTTCTCTCTCTCTCTTTCTTTCTCTCTTTGGTTCTTTCTCTCTCTCTCCTTTCTCTCTCTCTCCCTCTCTCTCTTTTTCGCTCTCTTTTTTTTTGCTTGCTCTCTTTCTTTCGCTTTCTCTCTTTCGTCCCTTCTCGCGCTCATCCATTGATGATTTTGCTGTCCTACATCATGAAGTTATTAAACAGACAGGTGCAATTCTACTCCAGAAAGTCACCTGTTATAACAACCAAAACAAGCAATCATATTTGTCATTTTAATGTTGCATTTTATGGACTAGGCTCGAAAAACTCAATTTAGTTGAAGTTCTGAGCCAGTGCGATTTGCATAATGCGCAGAGCCTGCAAAAAGAGAGAGAGACGACTGTTAGCAAAGCAACACGGGAGCCTTCTCCATCCTAGGAGTACCGCTGGAGGGGAGAATTCTCATCATTCTGCTGCAGGCTGCTGATAATCTAATGAGCAGAGCAGACTTTCTTTGCTCTTTCTGTTCTTTTACTTTTTGACAGCAAACCTGTGACTTTGCCAAAGTTTAGGGAGCTTTCCAGATACATTTTTATCATGCTGTCAAAACACCAAACAACCAAACTATTTACAGTATTATCAGGATTTTGTTGCAAAACATTAGTTTATGTTGTTGTTCTTGTTTATTTTTACTTACATAATATCATTTGATTCTGTATGGCTTTATTGTAAACATATACCCATCAGTCCCAGCCCCTGAGGGAACTCACAGTCTGTCGCTGCCACAAACATATAAAGTATATATTTTTGTCAGTTTTATACACTTTTGTTTATGTAGTTATGAAGACAGAAGAATACTGTAAAGAGAGTAGACTTTTTGCTTGCAACAGGAAACAGAGTATGAGGGTCAGGTCCAATACCAATATTTAACCAGACATCCATTCCATGTTTTTCTTCCACTTTTATTAAGGAAAGAGAAAATAGTTACTAGAACTGAAGAATCCTATAAAGAGAGTAGACTTTTTGCTTGCAAGAAGAAAAAGAATGTAAGGCCCAGGTCCAACACCAATTCCCAAACAGACACCAATTCTAGAATCTAGCAACAGAGGACCCAGTTTATAAGGCAGTAGGGATGAGCGAGCAAAATTTTTAATTTCGATCTTGCGGCGAATCGGGCCTTTCTCGCTTACAGAACATGTAAGGGAGAATGACCTTGTGATTCACCACAAGGTCGTGTTCTCACTGAACTCAGATGAACTCTTAATGGAGAGTTCGCCTGCAGTCACAGCTGATTGGAAGCACTCGTGTGCCTCCAATCAGCTGTGCCCGCTGTTCCCACGGTCACTGGGCTGTACTTAACAATGATAAGTACAGCCTGGTGACTGTGGGAACTGAAGTCAGATGAACTCTCAATGGAGTTCATCTGGAGTTCGCCTGCAGTCACAGCTGATTGGAAGCACTTGCGTGTTCCCATGGTCACGGACTGTACTTAACAATGATAAGTACAGCCCGGTGACTGTGGGAACTGAACTCAGATGAAGTCTCAATGGAGTTCATCTGGAGTTCACCTGCAGTCACAGCTATTGGGTCGCATGCCTCCAATCAACTGTGACCGCAGGTTCCCACGCTTCCTGGGCTGTACTTATCATCCCAGGAATTCGCCAAAATTCGCCAAAATTTGCCGAATTCGCCGAAATTTTGTGGACCCATAAAACGTTCAGGGAAATTTTTCTGAGAATGTCAAAGGCATTCTTGCTCATCCCTATAAGGCAGCACTACGGCTCAGAGGTTAGCCCGCTGACCTTTGCAGTGCTGGGTTTGAAACATGGCTAGGACACTATCTGCATGAAGATTGCAGGTTCTCCCCTGTGTAATATGTTGGCGCTATATAAATACTGTGTAATAACAAAGGCTGTAGAGGATATACTTTCATCCATGAACCTGGGTGATCCAGAAAACATGGAATAGATTTCATAATGTTTTAATGCCAAGTTTTTTTGATTACTCTGGTTAACTGATAAACATGTATCCTCTCCAGTCTGAAAGAGCTTTAATAAATCAAGACCATAGTCTTCACCTATGGACAAATCCTCTCTTGGGTCTTGGGTGGGTGGATGTACCCTCCAAGCACTTGATTACTACAATGGCTTGGGTATGGAAAGGATGGGCCCAAGGGAACAGGGATTAGTAGTGAACCGAGGTCACACAATGGCAGACAGAACACAGAAAGTCCAATACTGGTAAAATAAAATGTTGAGTAAAGCAGATCAAAGGGGAAAGCAACAAGCCAGGTGAGGTATCAAAGCAGACAGGGAAAAAAAGAATTTGTGTTCAGAAGTCAAAATGAGGGGCCAATCCCTTGAAAGGCTAAACAAAGTTCAGAAGGTCGGTTGATCCAAGAATCCAAGAGAAAATTAACTAAAAGTTCCAACATAGAAAGGTCATAAGGTTAGTCCAAGCAGCCAACTTGGTCAACAGAAAAAAAATAAAGATAGGAAGGAAGGTTTAATAAAAATGATTAAAAATGAAAGGGAAAGAGAGAGATATTAGGGTGGGAGGAATAAAAGGTTCAAAAGAAAGAATGGAGGAAGAATGATGGAAAAAGAGAAGGGGTTTGAAGAAAGGAAAGAAACTGCAAGGAAGGAGGAAGGAAGAGAAAGAAAGTAGAAATAAGACAGATAGAAAGCAAGGTATATATTAAGGAAGGGAAAATAAAGGGAGTGAAAGAGGTAGAAGGGCAGGGAGAGAGGTTGGAGGAAGGATAAGGATGGGAGAATGAAAGGTTCAAAGGAAATAATGGAGTAAGTAGAGAAGTAAAAGAAAGGAATGGATAGAGGAAAGGAAATAAACAAAGGGAAGGAAGAGAAAGGAAGTGGAAAAAGGAAAGATAGGAAGGAAGGTATAAAGAAAAAGTTAATGAGATATAGAAGGAGTAGGTAAGATTTAGGGGAGAATGAAAAGTTCAGATTAAAAGATGTAAGAAAGAAGGCAGAGAATAGAAGAAGGAAGGAAGAACAAAAAAAGGAAGGAAGGAAGGAAGGAGATGAACGTTTCAGAGGAAAGATTGGATGAATTATGAATGGAAGGAAGGAAAAATAAAGTGAGGGTAGGAAAAAAGAATAAAAAAAATATTGAAAAAGGAACAGGAATGAAAAAATAGATTTTGTATTTTAACTTTGATAAAATAAGCAATTCACATTGCCTTCCTCTCCGCCATCATCCCTAGACATCCTGTACGAGTAGTGTCTATGTCTTGGCTTCATTATCTCTTGCTCTCCTTGCGCTCCCTGTTCACAAGCTTCTCCTTCCCACGCATGTTGCCTGTGCTCTGCATTATCCATTTTATTCTGCTTTCCTCTGAAGTCAGGTTTGTTACAAACAGATCAAGCATTTCTCTTCTACATCGGCAGATGATGGGACTGCTGGTCATTGGAAAATAGTCTGAATTCCTTCAACATCTTGTCAGAGTTAAAAAAAAAACAGGTAGAGTATATTCATCCAGTCCTTGGACAGGTCCCCGCACACAAGTGACACCACGCCTGGACGACCACTGAAGGATAATGCAGGATAACCAGAGGAAAAGAGAGAAACTGAAGAATTGGCAATTTTGCTTACTGCAATTGCATTTTTAACAGCTTTAGACAAAAAAGAAAATCATTTTGTTAAATTAGTTTTTTTTATTAGGAACTTTACAAGGGACAAAATGTTTACCCATCCGTGGTGTGCAATAGAGAGTATTTGTCAAATTTTTATACAAAACCTCTTCAACTATTGACTATAACCAGGAATGTTTTCTTTTAAAGCTCACATACCAGTTTGCATGAATGTGCACATTTGGCTACTGGAAAATGAGAGAATGCTGTTTCATTCATTTTAAGCTTTTTAGTGGTTACCCTTAGACGTGCCCTCTTACTTCTATGAAAGGGTGGTAAACTGAATATAAAGTGTATCTAGTGCCTCACCCAGGGATTCCCAATGGTAATAAATGGGAGTATTAGCGAAAAGTTCAGTACCACGCACTGCTGCCCGTTGATTGAACTTTCAATAAAAAAAAAAAATACCCTTACCTTTATAGGTGGAAAGCCATTGAGCCCTCGGTGATCCTAATCCAGTAGGTCCCGCACCATTCCGTCTTTATAATTACTGACTTATTGTTGAGGATTGGACACTGGGAACCGCCATTTTATTCTGTCTACTTCTGCTGACTTCACCTGATCTCTCATTGAGCAGGCATAAATTGGGTAACGTGCCTTCCTGTAAATGTAAAAAAAGAAAATGTGCAGATCTCACTACGCACGCATGGAGACGGAAGAGAAAGGTTTCATGCCTTTGAATTTAAAAAAAGTTTTTAAAATTATATTAAAACATTTGGCAATAGTTTTACTTTGAGAACCAGGGCAGCAATTGGGGTAGCTGAGTGATTACCAAGGTGCCAACCACCAAGAGCCACCCATCTGTGTGAACCCTTATGGCCAGTCCCTACATTTCAGAACTGTTTAACCCTGCAGCGGACATAACATTTACATTTGCAGTCCCTTTAAAACCCCAATCTTCGAAGAGACACTTCTTGTTTCCAAGGGAAAAATAATGTTTGTTGGTTGATTATTTTTAAACTTCCTGATGCGGAATCAGCTGCATGGAAATGCAGAGTCATTAGCATCACGCAGAGAGGAGGAAGAAAGATGATTTTATTGTGTGCCGTGTGCGGCAAGAAATGCCACGACGATTTGCGCTATAATACCGGGCTGACAAATATGACATTATGTATTCAATCTTGGGGTGGAGGCGCCTGTCATCAAGGCTTGGAGGGACCAAAAATAAAACATTGTTACCGTTGATAAGCTTAATGGATGAGGAGACGTGCCGCATGTTTGAGGGCTGATAACCGATTCGGATCACAAGGAAGAGCGTGATGGCTACAAAGTCGATATGACATGTTGCACTGCAAGGGGCCACTTTACCAGTGAGGTAGTGAACGACCCTCGCTCTCATGAAATAAAAGCTTCAGCAAATGGCTAATAAGGCAGATGAAATTCATACTGATTTCTTTTTATGTCTGCCAAAGCATTTGTAATTCCATACAGTTAGTCTTGTAATTTACATGACAGTTAAGCAAAAAATATAAAAATATATTTTATTAAAAAAACAAAACCAGCTTTTACTGCATTACTGACATCTAATCCAGGGATTTATCTTACAGTAGTACTTTTTTCTGCCACTAGGTGTTCTCAGACTAATGCCTCATATTATTCAACTTAATTCACTTGAGCCCCTGTTGCCCTAAACCCACCCTAGTCTGTTATTGGAAAGTGAAAGGGGAAAAAGGAACGAGATGAGATCATCTTGTTGCTCATCCTATAGACATGTGAACTAAGTGGCTCTTTGTATTATTTCTCCTTTCACACGGCAGCCCTGCTTTTCAGTAACTACAAGAGACTGATAACAGGTCGAATTAAAGTATTTAGACTACAATATTGATTTAAAAGCTGCAATATTGTGGGTGTTTAATATTTGTCAAGAGTTTAGCTTTAGACAAATTTCGCTTTCTGGTCCATTACTGGTTTAGTTTACCTGTTAAACCTCCATGAGAACCAATTAGAGGTGTATGTAAGGTATGTGTAAAAAGGTCAATGTACAATATAAAACTATAGAAACACTAGAAACACATGTAAAATATATTGGCCAAAGGCTTTTGCCCAACTGACTGTATCGCCTATGCCTTAGAGTTTGTTGGACATGTAGCTTTGAACCCATGGGCCATATGGTGTTGGCCTCCTCTCACAGAACTTTAAGGGCATACAAGCATCCACTCTTCTGAGATGGATTTGTACAAGATTGTGGAGCATGTCTTTGGGAATTTATGCCCATTTAAGCTTTCTATTTCAATAAATTTGTATTTTTTTTTTAAGTAAATGTTGGACACGAAATAAAGTTCATTTGAATTTAAATACATAGATCACATAAATACAAGGCTGAAAAAATAAAAACAATACAGAATACAGAATATTGAAAAAAATACAAAAACCAACAGGAATGATCACATTAAGAGTAGTTGCTAAGGCTGACGATATACATTGTGGCTCCGGAATATGGTTTTTAATTCTAAATTAAAAGTGGAATTCCATCAGTCTGCAGCATATAACCTGGGGTATATCGGGCAGTGCCTGACAGTATACTATATGACAAACCCAAAAACTCAGAATCACACCGAGAGGTGGGGAACAAGGGGGAAGAAGGGGGTCCGGCTGGGGTGAGGCAAAGAAATACTGAGGTATTGCAGCCTACTCTACTAATCTGCAGCTCTCTCTCACATGCCATGGTGCAAATCCTTGATTTAAATCATTAATTGTGACCAATCAAAATCCGGTGATAAATAAATAGTGTGTAATCTACGGTTCCCATATTTTCTGGAACTTATCATGTTTGTCATGTAATATAGCTGATGGTTTCTCATTGTTTAGATACCAGGACATTTTCCGTTGCACTTAAGCCACCGTAGGTGTAGCTGAGCTCCAAGTCTTAGCCATCAACTTTTCAGCTGCCTTAAAAATAAACTGTAACAGTCAGAACTGGGAGAATGTACAGTGTTCAGATTTAACATTTAGTAAAGCGACCTTAGGGTCTTTTGATATGGACCTTCCCAGCACCATGTATACAAGCTGAAACACAGCAATCCAAAACCTGCGTGTTTTTGAGCATTCCAGATGTGGAACAGTCTGTCCTTAACTAATGATTCTCTGAAACACATTCTGTAGGAAGTGGGTGAAAATCTGGAGAGCCTGGCGTGTACCATGTACCGAGGCATTATTAGTTTATAGTTATACTTGGTGGCATTACTATTGGGCCCATTTAAGCTTTCAAAGAGCATTTGTAATGTAGGGTGTAATGTTGGATAAGAAGGCTCAAAATTTCAATTCCATCTAAAAAGGTGTGCCATAGGGTTGAGGTCAGGGCTCTATGCAGGACACTCAAATTCCTCCCGACCAAACTCATCACATCATGTCTTTATTGCATTGGCTTTGTACACAGGGGCACAGTCATGCTGGAACAGAAAAGAGCCTTTGCCAAACTGTTTCCACAAAGTAGGAAATGCACAAGGATAAAAATTACTAATGCTACCAAGGTGCGGCAAGCTTCATAAAAACTGTGGCCATGGTTTTGGAATGGGATGTCAGACCAGCTTGTATAGGTGCCATGGCCAATTTTCTATAAACATGTGGCCATATAGTGCATGTTGACATCCATATTTTTTCATTACCTATGCTAGTTTTGTTTGCTGATTTGTGGTACTGCACAACGACTTCCTTGCTGATCAGTTGTACATGTTTGTCTGATTGGAAACAATACAGAACTGTTGTGATTGCTTTTGCATACCATCTTTGTACAATCACCTTTGGATCCACCAACAACCATGTTGGTAGGTCACCATATGGACCCATCTAAACACTTTATATTCACACAGTGAGCCACAGCAATTCCCGAAATGGGCTTGTTGAATTGGATGGCAACTTATAATGCCAGTTTCACTAAAAACAGATTCCTGGTAAATATGTGTCCTGTATTTATGATTTTCTTGTACCAATTGTAAAACAGGGCTGAATATAGGACAATATATATGGAATAAATTTTGACATGTATTTAACATTGGCCTGAATTATCAAGGCTCACCAAGACTGGGGAAGATAGTTCTTGGGTGAACCTGGGTGATCAAACAAATCTAGAATAGATCTGGTCCATAATGAAAACTAATAGCAAATATTTTTTAAGAAAACCATTCCAGGTTTTTTGGATCGCCCATGGTCTCCCATGACAGTCTTGGAGAGCCTAAATAAATCATGCCCAATGTGCCAAGGTATTGGTGCCAATGATCAATGACATGATCTGCACAACTGTACCCCATAATGCATTTTCACCGATGAACATCCAAGTTCTCTAACCCACAAGCTGAAATGTTCTTCTATTCCCAGGGGTGAAGCCTAAGCCACATCCTGCACCATGTTATAGGGTACTTTAAATTCAGAAATTCCGATATTCGCATTGAGTAGGTTCAGATTAGCGCGGCTTTCTGTTAAAAATGCTAATAAGGTATTTTATGGGTTGTCATAGTGATGGATAGCGAGCCACGCGGCTACGGTCTATTACAGAATTCTTGCTTTGATACAGACTAGAAAAATGATACATCACAAGTAATGAGGTGATTCTGTTGGGTGAAGCCGTCCATTTAAGTGTTGTAACTGCTATCTTCATGGCAACTGGTTTTATCTTTTCTGCATCTCTTCTGTACAATATGAAATATGAACATATAATTCAATCTAAAACAGTCACAAATCCAGATTTTAAAGGCTCTCTTTGTTTGTAGGCCTTACGCCCACCTTGTACTTTCATACCTTGTTCACGTGGATAAGATATTAACTCAACTGGAAGGCTCATCAATCGAGGTGCCAACGTGAGAATTGCAAGTGGTGTTACTGAATCATTTTGTTTATCCATTGACTTTATGTAGGAGAAATGTGCCCACCCGAACCTACTAAGGGAGGACCAGTGGAAATGGAATGAAGATTTTCATTTAAAGTAGATGCAAATCATAGGTGAATGACTTTTTTGTGCATTAAAGAACTGTATATCATATATTTTAGTCTTTTTTTATCATCATCTTTTCATTTTTTTCTTTGTTCTTGACCTCTTTCAGCTACTTTGCAGCCAGATAAAGCAGGGGTCTTGCAAGCAGCCAAGCAGTTATCTCTGCTGTAGGTAATACTCACATGCCTTGTCCAAACCCTAAGTGTTTGGTCAGTAAAAGTGGTTGATTTTTCTGTTACTCCTCTATCTCCTTTTTTCATGATGGTACCTGAGCACTGTAATGGAACTGCTTGGCTTCTTGTTCTGTTTTTCCCTATAGCTGTCAAAGCTCTGCTGTACAAGAGATTGGTGGTGACTCAAATTCATGACAGTGCTTCCATCAAAGGTGCATTGAATGATGTATAAATGTACAAAGAGCTGCAGTAATCTGTATTTAATATATCTGCCATGAGTTCAGCTAATGCAAGGCTATGCCATGTGATGAAGGGTTATACGCTACGTGCTGGCCGCATGCATTTTTTCCCATGGTTTTCAAGTTGTAATCCCTCCAGAAATAATTTGTGTACTAGTATAACAATTCTTACAGAGAAGAAGTTGTCCCCGTAGCTCACTGCTACCCCTATTCATTCTCAACAGGGTGCATGATATGCTACAGGAAGAAGTTCAGGGTTGTAAGGAAGTCGTAACCACAACCTCACCACCAATCTACGCCTAGACTTAGACTACAGACATTTCCCATGTTATCTCCATTACATAGAATGGTTTTGCTTCACACTTGCCAGAAGGTAGCTGATAACATTGTTTAGTCCACAAAATTACATAAACACAAGATTTCTAGCATAACCGATTTTTCTGTGTTGCAATAAATGTTCTTGGCCAGAAGACAAGAAAATTAATGTAGCCATTATATCTAAGTTACATAGTCAGTCAAATTCAACCACTAGGAAAATAAACATAACCCAGAAAAAAACCTTATAGACATAATTGATCCAGAGGAAAGCAAAAAAAAAAATACATTTTAAACCCTGGTTCAATTTGCTCCAACCGAGGAAAAAAAATCCTTCCCAATCCCGTGAGGCAATCGGATGTTCCCTGGATCAACAGTCTGTTATCTTTACTTTAAAGCCTTAATACCCAGTTATATTCTGTGCTTCTAGAAAAACATCAAGTTTATTCTTAAAACAATCTATAGTAGTTGCTGAAAGTACTTCCTGAGGGAGCCGATTACACATTTTCACACCTTACAGTGAAGAAACTATTTCTTATCCAGAGATTAAATATCTTTACTCCAGATGCAAAGAGTGCCCTCTTGACCTTTGTAATTATCTTAAAGTGAACAGTTGGGAAGAGAGTTCTCTATATGGACCATTTATCTATTTATACAGGGTGATCATATCCCCCCTTATACGTCTCTTCTCAAGGCAGAATAGATTCAGTTCAGCTAATCTCTCCTCATAGCTGAGCTCCTCCATTCCTTTTATTAGTTTAGTTGCCCTTCTCTGCACTCCCTCCAATCCCACAATGTCCTTTTTATGAACTGGTGCCCAAAATTGGACTGTATATTCCAGATGTGGTCTGACCAATGCTTTGTACAGGATTATGTCTCCATCTCTGCAGTCTATTCCTCTTTTATTACAAGAAAGTACTTTGCTAGCTTTAGATATTGCAGCTTGGCATTGCATGCTGGTATTAAGTCTATGATCTACCAGAACCCCCAGATCCTTTTCCATTTCTGACTCCCCAAGTGTATTACCTCTGGACAGTATGAAGCATGCATGTTGTTAGCATTAAAGTTCAACTGTATGACAAAATTATTATTTGATATCCTTTAAATGTAACTTTCTTTTACCAGGGGACTCCTTTGAATACAAAGTTTCAGCAGAGCGATTAAACCAAAAAGGTTAAAGCCCTTCATCGTCCTTTGATCAGTCATCATAGCAATATAGCTTCATAAATGGAAAACGTGAGCTGATAGTCCATGACTTACCTCTGCGCAAAGAACAACATTTGTAAGCGCTTGTTACATCTCATAAATACGGAGAGACACAATCACTTTAATGACTGCGGTGCATGATGCCACTCCAAGGTCAGCTGCCCGTAATTTAATGACATTGAGCACAAGTTGTCCATTGCCTTTTAGTGTCAGTCAGATTGTCACGAAAGGAGACAACGGTGAAATCCGCTATTCATTTGTTTTAGAGAAATGAATTATTGCATAAACCCTACTGACCTTAGAAATAATATGTTTCTATGACAAAAAACATTTTTACCAAATTCCAGGCTTTATAATAGCATTCATTGCACAGCTTGATTTCATGGAATGCAAACTGTAATGTTTTCAACAAATTATTATTACCTAACATTACTAATGTTCTTGCCATCTTAATCAGGACTATGTGTTTTCAAAGGCAGTGATTGATCCTCCAGAAGATTCCCGGCCTCAAAAATAGACCCCCTTTATAAGGACACTGATGTGATAACTCATTTTTTTATTGATATGGCAATTTTAATGTTTGTCCCCTTCAGTATTAGCTCCATTCACAATTAAGCACCAATGCCAACTTGTTTTCTCCTGGTGAAAGGTGAGGAGAAGATCAGTTTCTGATGTTTATTTCTTTTCTGCATCCATTGACACTAAGACCCTGATTTATTAGAGCTCACCAAGGCTGGAGAGAATACACTTTCATCAGTGAAGCTATGTAATCCAGCAAACCTGGAATGGAATTACTAAAAGTAATTTGCTATTTGTTAGCAAATGCTTTTAATCCTGGACCTGATCCATTCCAGGTTTGCTGGATCACCCAGCATCAGTGATACAAGTGTATTCTCTCCAGCCTTGGAGAGCTTTAATAAATCAGGGCTAAAGCATTTTCCTTTAATTCCCAATTTAAGTTTAGGGAAAAGAAAATAGTTCCAAGGTGCCAAATCTGGTGAATATGGAGGATGTTCCAATGTAGCAATGTGTTTGTTGGTCACAGAAAGTGCTGTGTGAAAAGGAGCATTGTCCTGATGAAGAATGAAACCATTTTCCCACATTTCTGCCCTCTTTTCCTGACTCCCTTAGCTTTGTCTTCCTTATAATAATGTTGGGTCACTGTTATGCTTTCTGGAACCCATTCTGCCAAAATGATGCCTTCATGTCACAAAACACGGTGAGCATGGCTTTGTATTTTGACTATTTAACTAAATGCTCTGAAGAGATCTCAATGGTGCCAAGCCTTAACCTTAGACATAAATCTAAGATATAAAGGCACCTAGTTAAGTGATTATTAAAGGGATTACCATTTTATTATATCAAAAATATTAAAACCACATAAGATTAAAGTTAACCAGTACAAAAAATGTAGAAAAACATATTTAGAAGGTTGTAAGCAAATGTGAAATCCCACTTGTTGATTGAGTTTGGTAGAGGTGTTACAGTAAGTTTTGTGCCCAACCCGTTTCCCCCACAGGGGTTCATTTTCCTGAACTTCCGATGGGTCCTCCATGTTTCGGTGAAGTTATTTCGCGAATTCCATGAAGTGCAGGTTCCCATGCTCCCTGGGCTGTACTGCTCCTAAGTGCCTCCAATCAGCTGTGATTGCAGGCAAACTACAAATCAACTCACATTGGAGTTCAGGTACCACGGTCGATGGGCTGTACTTATCATTGATAAGTACAGCCAGTGACTGTGAAAACCTGTGGTCACAGTTGATTGGAGGCACCCGGGTGCCTCTAATCAACTGTGACTGTAGACGAACTCCAGATGAACTCTCAATGAACTCTCATTGAGAGATCATCTGAGTTTGTGGAGAATACAACCTTGTGGCGAATCACAAGGCTGTACTCGCTTACATGTTCTGTAAGCAGGAAAAGGCCCGATTCGCGGCGAGATAGAAATTAAAAATTTAGATCACTCATCCCTAAAACTAAGAAAGGTAATATGTACCCATATGGTGATAACACAACATTTGAAGGTATAATGAGTGGGTACTACTTGAAAGAAAGATTTTTTTTTAGTTTTTATCAACTCCAGCCTGTGAGCCAACTCGTATCTGAACCTTGTGTATATTTGGAGTAAAACTAGTTGTTCTCCTATGCCTTTGGTACCAGCAAGCACTGCTTAATTCCTGTTACCAGTCTGATTACCTAGGTCCTTGGAGACCTTGTCTTATCCTCCAAGGTTGCTTGGACAGAAACTGTGCCAGAAAAAACCCTCGTCATCTGAAACACCACATAGAGGCAGATGGCACCTGACTTCACCAACGTCTTCACCACTTACTTTTTTGGATACGTGGACACAAATCCCTACAAATCCATTTCAAAATTTTGTGGAAACCCTTTCTAGAAGAATAGATAGCTAATTAACTTAATTAATGCCCATGCTTTTGGAATGGGATGTCCAACAATTCTATACAGCTGCCATATAACTTAGGGTTCCATGGAGGCCCAGTTGAGAAACACTGCCTTAATTAATATCAAAGTCATCACCAAACAAACAGGCATTACAAATTTGCTCTTCCTCCACAAGTATACAGGTGAGAGTATACATCTGAAGTGGTTAATGCCAGCAATTTCCCTTATTCCTAATCATTGAAAGTAATTTAGTCTTATAAATGTGCTGTTTCAATGAGCTATAAAAGAAATATTGGTGTCTCGTTTCATTTTAATTAACCTGTGTAATCATTATTTATATAAAACGAAGAACTATATTTAAAATATTAAGCTTACAGCACTTTATAAAGAAGAAAATATGATGTATGTATAATGGCTCCAGTATAAAGTCTGGATACTGTGTTGACTGCTGAATGGAGTGCGGAATGTGTTAGCGCTATATTAATCTAATTTTCCTTCCTCTCACCTTATGCATGTTATATACTTCCTCTAGTATGAATATACTCCTAGCAAAGTTCAGCTTCAGGTACTGATATTGGGGTAAAGCTTGCAGTCAATGGAAAAGCTTGCTGCTAAAGTTAACAGAATTCCCATTGGCTCCCGAGCTGTCCCTCACAGTGTTGATGCTTTTTGCAGGTTCTTGGAGTTGTTCAATGCCCAGTGGCATTCAAACCATTTCCTGTAAGCCAAAAATGGCAAGAGCATCCCCCCAAGGCCATGTCATCAAGAAGACTTAGATTTGCAAAAGAATGCTTCAGGGAGCTGTGCCACCTTTTTGTGGTTTTTGCTCCTTGCAAAATATGGCACCTGCTTGCTGCAGAACAAGAGGAAGGCATCGGGCGAACTAACGTCCCATTTTAAAAATTGGCGACCATGCAGGTGTTTATTGCAAAAAGGGACAGGCGATATCCGTTCCATAGTAACTATTCTTACCTGCCGGATCACCACCCAATTGATAAATTCTGCTGAGCTGTTCATGCAAGTTAAGTCATCCAAGCCTGGCCAATTCAGATGCCGAAAGTTGGCATGAAAAAGAGAAGGAAGAAGATGGTGGCACCTGTGATGGAATGAGGACAGGTGAGTATCTTTAGGTGAGTAGGTGAGTGTCTTTACATTAAGTATGAATTTAAATTGAAGCAAAAAGGGAGGGGGTCTTCCAAGGAAGCAGGAAAGCTTGAGGGGGCAGCCTAGGATTGGGCTTCAAATTGGTCTGCCAGATTCTCATTAGGTCAACTTTTGGATCTACATGTTTAAGCCAACATGGAATTTCTGATCATGAAGCTAAAAGACAGAAAAATGAACACAATGCTGTCACATAAACCATGTACAGTAATACCCCAAAAATTTGTTCTTCTGAATCTGTGACTTCACAAACACTAAGGCCCCTCATAATATTAGAACAGAACGCCCATACACTATAGGAATGCTCACAAAGAAGATGAAATGTGCTCGTGTGGATGTAGCCAATCAGAAATATATGTTCTATCTTTCGTTGCTTCTTATTCGCCACTATCCTGTGATGCCTTTTTTTCAACGTTTGAATCTGCGTCCCAGCTTGGTCAGTTTATTGCGTCTCACGACCTTGTACCATTTGTCAAGTGTATCGTGTAACGAGTAAGCTTTGTGTGTGTGCTTTATTTGCGTTTTCTAAGATGAAACCTAGGAAAGAACGGCAGCACCTTCCCAAAACAATTCTCCTCACAAGCCAAAAAGCCAAAAAGAAACCCCACCAGAAGATACGACTCCTGTAGTAGAGCCAGAAGAATCATCTTCTTCGGAAGGGCCAACAGAGGCGCCCATGGAGATGTAAATCATCTCCTCTGCTGTGCAGTAAACTTCATCATCACACCTTCATCATAACGTTACTGCACAGCCTGATTCATTAACATCAATAAACATCATTATCGGTGAGTATCCATACATACATTTTAGTACTGTGTATATTTTTTTTACTATGTACAGTACAGTACTGTATTCTTTATTACCTGAACATTTAATTTATTTGTAATGTATGTATAGTACAAGAAATTATAACATCAATATTGAAATGAACTTGAAATGTTTTGAATACATATTTAGTGTTTCCCATACGAAGATAGGTATTTATAGGCCTTTGTTAGTTGTCCCTCCAAAATTTGCACATTTTTAAAATTCACGGGGTGTCTATGAACGTAACCCTTGTGAATTCCGGGGTATTACTGTATATAAAATGATATCTTGTAGGACTAGCTTCTAGTCTGTTAATCTGTAAATTCTCTTCCGAGTCACCTTCAGCAAGTTGAGGCTCATGTTGAAAAAGTTTCCTATCCTTGTATGATGGATGGATCTTAATATGATCTTTTAAATATAAGGGATAATGGGCAAGGTCGCTGCTTGTAGTCTCATTCCACTCTATTATTGAAGAAGGTAGAGGGAAGAGCAGCAAAATTCTCTTTGGTTCCCCGGGGACAGATTCAGCAGTATGACACTTCCTCTGATAATTGCAGTTTATTCATACATTCCTTAACACATATTCCTTAACCTGAAAAGATTTGTATGGGGAAATTAGGCTGTAAATCCGGCAAGGTAATTTAATACCCAGTATGCTGGAAATAAAACTGTATTTTATGGATGGTTTTTATATATCTGGAATTAATTAAAGGCCCATGCCAGTCAAACCTGAATCTGCTGTATTTAAATGACATTTACAGGAATGTAGTGAGCGACTAAAGCTGGCCACAGACCACTACAGATGTGCAGATTTTTCTCTGCAACTTATGGGGTCACCAGGAACATACTTCCTATAGCCTTCCTCTTCTATGTTTCTGTTCACCAATTACTTTGCGATATTTATGGATCTATTTAGAAAATTAGACATTCCCTTAATCATCCCCTGGTGGGAATCTTCCAGGTCCTTGTGTTTCAATGGCAGTAATTGATTCCCACCATGTAATGTTTGAGGGAATGTCGGATTCCCTGTTTTAAAAATAGAGCCCTAGAGTTCATATGAACACGACTGGATGTGAAATATCTTGGTATACTTTTACATTTACATTTTGTATAGGAGGAAAGAGACTGGGTGTATGTTGGAAATCCCTCATCATAATAAGTGGAACAGGACATTGATCAGTAAAGATGAGGCTTTGTATCCTTTAGAATCTGGCTGACCATAAAAAGAAGAAGTGCAGTGAATGTGTAACCCACCAGACACCTACCTGATGGCGGAAACCAGCAAAGTTAGGGGATAGGGGATCATCCTTACAACCCACGCCCATGGAGGTATGCAGGAGGATAGAATGTGGAAACCTCCTTTATTAAGGGGACCCACCATATATGCCCCCTCGTCATTGGAATTAAATACAGTGGTACAGTTTCTCATATTCATTTTCACAAAGAATTAAAATAACCACATCTCTTGCATGAGTACATTTTGTTTAATTTTTCTGATGATTAAAGATGTCCTGCAGTGTTTTGATTCAGCATTGGCAGCTCTCTCCTTACATTTAGGTTTCAGCACTTTCAAAGTTGCCACAATGAGCCCAGGGAAATAAAGGGACGGAGCTCTTCTGACGTCATCGCCTGTTTTTATACAAAGGTAAACTATGGGCAGAAATCACTGCATACAATTAAATATCAGTGCCAGTGATATCACAGTGATAGCAATGCCTAGATTTTGACTTACAGTGCAGTGATGTCAGGGGAACTCCATTTCCAGAATGCCCTTGGCACCTCAAACTGTTCCCCACACTGCCCTGTGGCTCCTTTATTCCTGAAATGTTTCCTATCACTTCTCCAAATGTCAGCATTCCAGCCAGCACTGTATAAGCTAAAGGCAAGTCATTTGTCATTGTATTGGTGGAAGCCTTTTGGACACTTTGGAGATCCTTGCTTGTCATGATTGGCGTTGATTTACAATGCTAGATGATATATTTACTTCAAGGGGCATACCAGAATTTTTTTTATTATAACTTCTTCTTTTTCTTGATACATATAAGCATTAAACTCATTCTAGGTATAGGTACTATGTATTCCTATAATCCTTCACTAAGGTATAGGGGCAGCTATCTGGGGGCCACGGTAAGCACACAATGCTTCTTCACCAGATTTTTTACTTTATATAAAAGGGGTTTTAAATACTTTGTTGTTAAAAAAAAAAGAAGGGAGAGGATACACTTTCATCAGTGAAGCTGGGTGATCCAGCAAACCTTAAATGAATCTGGTCTAGGATTCAAAACATTTGCTAGCAAACAGCAAATTTTTTTTCCGAAATCCATTCCAGGTTTGCTGGATCACCCAACTTCACTGAATAAATTGTATCCTCTCCAGCCTTGGAGAACTTTAATAAATCAGGCCCACTGAGTTGGGTCAAGTATGCTGACCAGGAATTTAAACTTGTTGCATGCATGTGCCAGGTTACCATTTCACAAGCCAAGGCCATCCAACAATTGGCATTTTCAGAAGATTATTTTCAGCAGTAGCTCTTGAATCTCTTTAAGCACAGGTTTCTTTAAATAGATCATTTTCATACCAATCTTACAAAATATCACTGCCTCAAGTGTTGGGTTTTCATGATAAATACAAAGACGACTGAGGTACCCAGAACCAAGGATCTGACGTGTCTAGTGTCAAAGGACGTACGCAGCTTTGTAACATCAGGTATCAGAGCAGTTGCCCTGGTTTCACCCCTGCTCAGTCGTGCACAGCGTGCTCCCCTGTCCTTTGCTTTCTTCACAACCAGCCATTGATCTGTGTACAGTGTGATGATAGTTGAAAGTTGAGCTGAACGGGTGAATGAAAAGTCTTTATACACTCCAAGTTTGAAGTTGTGTAACGTCTGCGAGCTTAAAACTCAGACGTGAATTGAAGGCTCCTTTTTTCCACATAAATGCCCTTTCTTTTTTCGTTCCAAAGCCCCTTTCTTTTGTTGCTTTCTTTTGATCCATGAAAAAAAAAAACGGAAGTAATAAAGTAAAACACTGTTCCACTTCGAGGATTTGCAATAGCAGCAAAGAATCAATCCACCCAAAGTTGTAAGAATGGACCCTTAATAATCCAATGTCAGCGGCAGTCGTATTTTCTTTTTCATTGTGGCAGGGCAGGCTCCAGAGGGCTGCCCAATCACCCGAGACTGGAAGGTATTTGTTCTGTGGATTACCGTTTTTAATCTAGTTTGGTATCAACAATCAATAGAGCATGGAGAGAGGAGCGCAGAGCCATCTGGAAGTGGTTTTCACAAAGAATGAATGGCAAGTTCCTATTTGGCATAGAAAGGGCCACCGGAGGCTCATTTTTGCCTCCTAGCGCTGAGCTAAGAGCTCAAAAAGTTGAATTTCAATTGTGTGCCCTCATAGGTCACTTCTTTTTGGACCATCTCCATCATTGACACCCCTAAAGACTTTTTATTTCTGGTGCTTTTTTTGCATGCCGTGCCAGGCCTTCTGCATTGCCTTAAGATGACTGAAGCTGTCCACATGCACTGATAAGCTCAAATCAATTCGGCCAAGTTCACACTAGATTTGACCCTAGACACAACTACCTAGGGAGGCGACCTACAAGCCAACCAAGCTGCAAACTGCTTTAATTACCTGTAAAGACCTCTGCTGAAGTTGAGTTAGTAGCAGAAGCAATGCCTATTGTTAATACTTCGTACATACTAGCCCGGTGTTATTACTAAGATTGGTTTTCATGAGGGCAAAATGAGCAATTGCCTGATCCCCCACCTTTTCTATGGCCCCAACTGATTAAATGGCAGGGGTGCATGTAGTTGGAATGTTTTGGATTTATGCCCCCCATATTTTTGCTCAGGTCCTCATTTTATCTATAGACCCTGCAGCACTATTGGTAAAACCTACCTCTGCAATTCTCATTACCATGCTGTTGTGCTGCCTTGCTTCCACCCGCAGCCTTCTGTGCCTTACCTGAATTGGAGCTAACGTTGGCAAGCATTAGAATTATATGAGGCATCTAAAAAAAGAAAAACATGCCAAGTTCTTTACTTTGCATGAAACAAAAAGCAACAATGAGCTACTGAGGGAAGAATATTGGGTGAGATATGGAGTGATGTATATTACTGCAACACTCAGCAATCTTTATTCCATACTGCGGCAACTTAATACAGAACATTCACAATTATTTACCCCACAACACACATACCACATGTTACACTGTAAAATAAAGCAGTTTTATGGCGTGATCTAAAATAATTAGGCTTCTTGAATGCAATTCACTTCATCGTGTGTCAACCCACATCCATTATTAAGCTATGCTTGCCCCAAAAGTCATTTTAGTGACTGTAACCTTTTTCTGGTCACAAGCATCTGGAGAAAAGTTAAATAAGTAGGCCTGTATAACCTTCAACCCTATTTTTTAGGGGGTTAGGGACTACCCTCATGGGTCTTCAGGCATGTGGCAGTGTCATTGTAAATTGATTCTTGTTGTATGAGTACAGAAGAATTTGTTGCAGTCATATTAATTCTGTTTCATGATTTTCCCTGATGGTGTCTTGGCTTGTTCTTGGCTGTATGGGAAGGGAACAACTTCTGGACATGTTGCTGGGTCAGTACATTACTGACTTTGTCTCTGTGGATTTGTTTCTTGTATAGGAATATATTAATAACGACAGACCAGCATGAATGTGTGTCCTTTGCATCTGCTCCAAGTTTAGCTTCAATATACATGCAAATCCAAAGGAATTACTCAAGAGGCAGAAAACAAATTTCTGTTACTGTAATTTCTTTGCAGAGAAGCTAAATGCAGGTACATAAACTTACATTTTCCACAAAAGTGAGGAAATGGTAAATCAATAAAAACAGATTAACAACAGGTATTTTACATTAAACTAGTAAGCACAGTATTGCAAAAAATTGATTATTTAAAGGGGTTCCCCAAGACTTGAAAGGTATTTCAGTGGTTCCCCATTCATTCCTATTCATTTAATACATTGATGATTGGCTTGTGAAAGGAGAAGCAGCAGACTTACCAGCTTATCTCTTGGCAAAAGAACAGGCCCAGGATGGTAATAAGGAGCGTAAATACCCCTCAGAGACAATAAAGCTCCCTTACATATAAAGAACTGTTTTAAAAAAATTGTTAAAGAAATTTTTTTTGTAGGAAATTTGTAGGAAAAAAGGGAACAATATAATACAATAGTGATGGGAACATTTGTCCAATATTATATCTGGTATATATAGGCATAGACACTCACAACGGTAATGATATACAATAAAGACATAAAAAAAGCTATAGATGAATCCGAAGCACCCTTGGATATCCAATATAGTAGGTACATAAAAGGAGCCTTTGAATAGGCAGTGTAGAGTTGGATCTGTGATAGTAATATAAATATCCCATGTCATCAAGGTTTCCTCATGGAATCATACAGTGAGCTGGCAAATAAGCATGGGCTCTGAAATCTGGGTAGTTCCATAACCATAAAATTGGACCATGTCTTGAAGAAATTGCTCATGAGAGTTAGATTGTAAGATTTAGTTTAGTTGTGAACATATTTTTTTTTCAAACATTCTCTATAGTAATATTTATGGTCAGATAGTAATGAGTTGTGGGGTTGGAGCCATTTGGGTAGTAGAGACGTCTGGATCCCATTAGGTTGAAGAATGGGATGCTTGAGTCTCAATATAGTTGGCTATATGGAATAACCCAAGAAGAGAGTTTAAAGTTGTCTAGATGCCTGGGCTGACAATATTATTATTATTATTATTATTATTAATAAACAGGATTTATATAACGCCAACATATTACGCAGCACTGTACAATAAATAGGGGTGGCAAATGAGTGGCTAATATAGACAGTGATACATGAGGGGAGGACCCTGCCCCGAAGAGCTTACAGTCTAGTAGACATGAATAGCAAAGACATTTTCCAAAAATTTGGCACCAGGAAAGAGGAGTAGGGACAGGGGTATCTTGCTTGGTGCCCGAAAATGACCAAAAATGACCCTGCTTTAAACTTTTCTCTAATAATTCCTTTTCTCAAACATCAAAAACTAAATAAAAATTTAAAATTGAATGAATTGCCTTTACAGTAAATATTTTATGGCAGCTACAGACATCATATTCGTGATCATAGCTTCAGAAAGGCAGTATTCAACATAATGAAACATCTGACATGCTACGTGGGAGTTCTGCATTAAATAAAAGCAATACTTATTATCAAAGTGATTGGTGTAGCTTTGTGGAAACTCTGCTCCTGAACCCTTTAGACAGGGGCCGTGTTTTATGTCTGCACAATCACCGGCCTGTTCTATGCTTTGATGGAGTTTCCTGTGACAGATTCCCATTATGCTGCTAAGTCGCCGAGCACCAAAAATCCTGCCGAGGCCGCCATTAACAGCCGCATAAAAATTGTCCATCATAAAAAGGCTCTTTTTAAGTTTTTCTTTTAACTTTTCTTTGTTTTCATTTAATTTACTGAGACATTAGACGGCCCAAGACAAAGGAGAACAGATAAAGCCGGGTTATACAAACATGTTTAAATGAGGCTCGTTTTCTTAATGCAGATAGTTTTCTCGTTTAATCCATGTGTTAGCCCTGGTAACTCAGTGTCTGTTTCCCAATTAGCGAGGAATATTGAGATTCATGTGCGATGAAGCAAAAACTGAATGATACGTTTAAGATCATTGGGTTGCAGAAAATTTAGCACAGACTTTCCTAAAAACTTTCCACAGGGGAATGGTGACTTTTGGAAAAAGAATGATTTAAAGGGGAAAGTCCAGTTTTTTGAGTTTTGGTCTGGCAAGGGTCCCAAGAAATGCAATAGCCAACTTGCATCCGTCAAGCATGGAGAGAAGTAACCAGTTAGGGGCACTATAGGAAGCTCAATGATGGTGTGAGCCCTAGGAAAGACCAAGGCGCAGAGTCCAAGCAACAGCTTAGTTTTCTCCAGAGCCTCTAGAGGTGAGGATGTTGTGCTGCAGGCTGTTGCCAGGTTGCGGTCTTTGGGCATGCCAGGGTGGGCTGGAAAATGCGCCATACTGAATCAGTAAGCAGAGGATAGTCAATGAAGGCTGGGGTGGAGGCAGGCAGCAGACAAGTGAAGTCAGGAACAAAGCCAGAGGTCAAGTACCAGAAACCCGAGAATATACTCCGGTGACACGGGGGTCACCAAAAACATAGGGAAACACAGAAGAGACAGGAGAACACAGGAAACACGGAAGGCATGGGTAATATAGGGGTTACATGCAGACACAGGGGAACACTGGGACAGCACAAGGGAACAGACAATGAAACAACAGACTGGGTGACAAGGGGTCAAACATTAAAGCACCTAATTATTCAAAAGGTGCATACAAAAAGCTCAGCTGAGCTAGGGGCCTTGGCAGTAGTCTGGATACACGTCTCAAACACTGAGCACTGTGTCTGAGCTAGCTAAATAGCCATGGGCGATAGGGAGGCTATTTCCTGATTGTCCAGTAGGAGGGGTGATGCTGATAAAACTTGGAAGAGCAGGCACACCTAAGATCAGAACTGCTCATGTGCGCAGGAGAGAGGCGCCGATGCTTTAGCAAGGAGGGGGTTAGTGTGACAGCATCACTGTGGGGGTTTCCTCCACTAGATTGTGTAGTTGAATGCAGAGAAGGCTAACTGAAAAGCAGAATTCAAAACATTTTTACTGCAATATATTGGTGAGAATGTTTCCTAGAGTAAACAACATATCCTCATGTTTAATTTTGTAATCTAGAAGTGCAAAGACAGTTATGCTTTCCAGTAGTTGCCACATATTAAAACATAATCCCACATCCCAAACCTTTAAATATATTACAAAATAGCATGCTAAACAGGACATTTTAGGCATGTAACTGCGATCCATAGTTAACAATATAAAATGCCAGCAAACTTATTTGTTAATACTCAAAAAAACTTATAAGTTAATACTCAAAAAAAAAGAAAAAAACAACCATCAAAAGTGAAAACTATGTAGGTGTACTCTCAAATATGTCCAACTCAACATGTTTCAGAGGCATTATTGTCAGCTTCCTCAGAAGGTAATTTGAGACCTAGAAGTCAAATATCAGCAACAAAAAGCAGTCATACAAAACATTTCTCAAATTATAACATATTATGCTCATCTCAAAACATTCACTAAAAACTCACTTTGCCTATCAGGGAGACAAGGATCCCAACCAATGCAATTGCTTCACTTTTGAACATGCAAATTGACAGCAGGAGGGGTGAACAGCCCAAGAAAGTTTGCATAAGGGGGTAGGACTTAATATTAGCCCATACCCTAGCCTGTATATTTTATAGAATAGATCCCAAATTAAGAATAAATATACCTAAAGAGATCTAACTCCAACATTTTTTCAGTTAATTGGCATCCAGTAGTGATATTCCAAATATATTGTCAATCTTTTTTCAAATAATTATACCCCTGTGGAAATTTGAATTTAAAAAAATTCAACAATCTAGAAATGACTAGATCCAAAGGATGAATGAAGCAGAAACAGGGAGATCCTTGCACTACAGTTCTCAGGTACAGCTTCTTTTCCAGCAAGTTGAACAGTGAGTGGCACGGTACAGCCATTTACAGATCTCCCTCATATTCTGGAAATACTCTAAAACGCTTTCAAAATATGGCAAACCAGATGTAGCAATGCCTCAGATAATCTCACAAACAGATATACTACATGCTTCAATGTAATGCCTAGGCACAAGAGCCACAATCTATCACTCGAGGGCTCCTCACCAGCTTTTTTATATTATCAGTATTAAAATACCTTCAAAATATCATCAGTTTTGGTGATTTATTTTACCATTTTGATGTGAGTAGTCTGTAATTTGGGGTGACTATATTCTATAAGCAACCTTCCTCAACCACCAACTTCCTTTGCAGTTGCTATACTACATTTTAGTGTCCACAATATAAATATATATTCTTTTTAAATGCAATAGAACACTATATAAAAGTATAAACAGTAAATAAAGTAATGAGTATTTTTTATTGAATACAATATATTTTTATTGTTGTCCTAACATGGCTTAGGGTCAGGTTTTGCTGCCATTTCAGACACAATTATAGCTCATTAGAGCTCCTTACATTTACCTTGTACCTACGCATTAAATGTGAAAAATAACAAGACTTACTTCTGCAATCAGAAATCATCGGTAACTTGTTTCCGAACCCTATGATAATATTTATGTTTACTGTATATGGGTTTCCATGACAACAACTGTTCCGAAACGATTTTTGACTTTTCCTCGTATAACTTTTTATACCATAGTCTCCAAGCTGAGAATCGATAATTCAAGTGATATGGCCAAGGTTTGCTTCGAAGTAGATAATTGAATGGACTGTGTTCTGGTTACTTTCATACTTCATTGGGAGTTCAAAAAAAGACTAGACTATGTACAAAAAGAAGAAATCAATTCAGGTAGTTGTGAATTTGATCATTATAATCTCATATCAGGTCATAAATCATGTTTAGGAGGAATTCAATGTTGACACCCTGCCCCCTTCCCTGAGTAGTGTGGTTGTTCTAATAACAAGTGCCAATTGAAATGACTGTGGTATCTCAATCTTATATCAAAAATACTAGTAAAGGCCCAAACTGCTTCGAACAATTTTGGATAACTATTAGGTTACAAGTCCATATCAATATATACTGTGGTCAGCATTTCTCATAGCTGGACGACATTAGGAAGCAGAACCAACATTTTTTTCTTGTGTTGAGAAGCCATAGGCAAAATTACCCGAATTCAGCTTCAACGTGAATTTTGACCTGCTTATCTATATTTCATCTCTGACCATTTTTACTTCGACCGCAAATTGTATTGAAGTCTATACCCACTGATTTTCCAGGTTAAATTGCAAAGCCCCTGAACCTATAGTTTTGTCACCAAAATCGCTGTTGATATCAAGGATACCTTGGAAAACATGATAACTAACGAAGTGTAAGTGGGTAAAACCATTTTTATGTTGGCTACTGACAATTCAAGTTAACTGCAAAGCCTTTAAACAAGGGTTCCTCCAGAGGTTGTTTGTGTTCCTTTGAGCAATGAGAAATTTGTGACTCTCAGATCAGCTTAAGATTCCAATTACCGTATTTTTCGCCGTATAAGATGTTCCGGAATATAAGACGCACCCAATTTTAAAGGAGGAAAATCTAGAAAAAAAAGATTCTGAAAGATTATTCCCCTTCTGATCACTCTGTGCTTTTTTTCCACTGTACGACAGTTAGGACAGGGAACAGCAGGGGGCGCTGTGCCGGCTTCTCTCGCTCTGCACTGAAGCCAGGAGAAGACACGCTGCTGGAAGAGAGGAGAGAAGACACACGCTGCATGCAGCCAGCAAAGAGAAGAGACACGCAGGATCGAGTATCGGGTGAGTATCTTTTTTTAATTATTTTATAACACATTTGTCGTATAGGACGCACCAACTTTTCCCCCCAGTTTTGGGGAAGAAAAAGTGCGTCTTATACAGCAAAAAATACGGTATGTTTTTCGTTATCTGTAAGGGAAGACCCAATGGCCAGCAATGTAAGAATAATTCTTTCCATTGACCACCTCACTAATGTACTATAAGCTGTGAATATAGGAATTACAGAAGGGGCTCTCTGAAGACCTGAAAGTTATGTCAAGGGGTTCTTTAATGTGCAATAAAAGAGGATAAAAATCACTGCTCCAATCAAATAGTTTGGCTTTACATACATTTGGTCACAACTGTGTTATCAAATTACAATGTATGTTCCTGGTAGAGATAAGTGGCCATACCAATATCGACTTGATCATTAGGAAAGCAGTCCAGGGTAAGGATGTGCAAGAATGGAGCAAGTGAATGTAATAGTCGTATCTTTATGTACGTATATATTTTATTGGCACTGCATTGTATATATTTTATTTGGATCAGACCATCTTTTTGTGATTTTGATACAGTGCTGCTCTTTTGAGTGAACTATTGGACTAGGTCAAAGCAAACAAATTTGTAACAGTTAGTAATATATGCTCCACCAAAATAGGACTGGAGCAAAAAAAAAAGAGAGCAATGGTTTAAGGGATGACATGACAGGGTAAAGAGGGGGGTTACGAAAGGGGTAATAAAAGGGAAGAGATAGAAGAGCTTACCTGATAGGCGGCGGGTAAGGTATATGAAGGGGTTGCAGTTTTTAGCAAGGCTTTGTGATGGGGGGGGGGATCAAAGGTATATGTGTTTTAACCATTTACCGAGAATGGGAGTTAAAATTGGCTATGGGAGTTTGGCGTACTTGTCTTCGAGATGATGTCTGGTTGCTGCGAGCTGGTCAAAGATGTTGGTTTCATATGGATATGGTTGTTTTTTTTAATATTTTTGTTTGTAATAAAGGGGCGCTGTGGCCAATTTATATCGCAATGAGTTTTAAGTGTGAATTATTTTGGATATAAGTGGGTTATTGGTCAGTTTTTAATATTGGACCAACCTCATCTATTCTAGTCATTGTTTGATCCTTCTTTTAGCATGCCCTAAATATTCACTGGTGCCTTCATCTTTTTTTATTGAAACCTCACCCGTACTCAAGACCCGAAGAGTACAATAGAAGAAGGCAGCAGGAGCTCTTATCCCCTGATGCTACTGTAGAAAATGGAACCACTGGGAAATAGATTAGTATGGCTTGCTACAGGGAGCAGGGGAGAACTTGCTACTATGTAACCGTGGTGGAATTACATAAGGTAATAAGCACGTCCTGGGAGAATTGTACCATTTAAACTAAAATAATAAAAGATTAATAGAGAAAAGGCTGAAATGAAAGTCATAAAAATGACAGATTGATATACGTGAGTCAATGTCTTTATGATTAGGATGGGGTGTAATTGGAACACGCGGCTTCCATCCCACGGTCGGCCGGGTCTCATTTTCATCATCCCCTGGTGGCTAAAACAGAAACACTCCAATTCTGCAAAGTTAAACAGTAGTTTTTAAGTTAATATTTTATGAAATGTCTCTATTTAAACTTCCATAATATGGAGATCTCGGGGGATCAAATTAAATTAAAAAAAATCTTGTGTATGATGTAAGTATGTGGTCTGCGATGTATTTTTTGCATCAAAGAGGAGAAAGAGGTATGGCCCTGGCTTTGAAATGCAAAAAGTTGCTGGTGTAGGTTTTATAGAGGCTAGGACAGTCTTGGTTATTATACAGATAGGTATCAGCAAATCAAAAGCAAAGAAATTTACTTACAGGGGTACTAAATGCAATATCCAAAAGCTAAGCATTGGGCAAATGTGCAGCCATTGGTATCGTCTGTGGTTTCTCTACAGCTCATCTTTTACCCATTACCTTATATGCTTTGTTCTGCAATATGTCTCTGTATGGTAATTGCCATCTTGGTAAAGGCAGGGCTTTGCTTCCTTATGTCCGAGCCTCCAGCAAAGAGAACAGTACACAACACAGTAGCAACGTCACCAAATCTCACTCCAAATCTCCTGAGACTAGCACTGCCTTACCGAAGGCCATAGGCATCAAGAAGTGAACAAGGAATTCAAGAATGCTGCACTACAGGTCTGCAGATATAGTTTACTCTTCCACAAGAAGTACAGCAAGCAACAAATTGGCATCACCATGTTTGACTAGCTTGGAAAATATTCTGATATGTATATATTGTTCTAAGCTACAGGTTTCATGCTTGACTTCCAGCAGTGATTGGCGTTCCTTATTCAATAAATGGCAGTGCATCTCCATTTCCTTTTCTTCCCTCCCCTCTCCATTCACAGGCTCACCAAACACAGAAAACCTGTCCGTGCTAACGCCCTTCGATCCTGGATCTCGAAGGAAGACACCTTATACATACACCAAATTTGTGTGCAACTTCATATTTTTTTGGGTGGACAATTTACAAATGAGTTCAGTATGCCAATAAAATAAAGAAAAAAAAAATCAATGAGTTTCCACCTGTATCTTTAACCTATAAATCATTACCTTAACAGAAAATCAAAATACGCTGTATAATAAATTACAGCTCAAACAAGGAACCTGGCACCAGAGATCTCCCTAAGGGACGAGTATGTTTTATGCTTTTTATATGGCCTATAAAACAAAATTATAGATCCAAAGTTTCCTAAATGACAACTATTATATTTATAGAGCATGACACAAAAGTCTCTTCTGGTTATTATTGCATTCTGTAGATGAATCTCTGGGGAATTCTACAAGAATGCAGAAAAAAGATACAGTGTTGTCCATTTTGTTTTGACATTTGTCAACAATGCTTTTCACCCCCTTTTATTCATTTATTTATGGGTTTATTTAGCCAGTCATGTGAAATGACAGAAACAAAAAACAAAATTTGGAGTAAAAGAATGCAAATTTGGAGAAACAGATATCAAGAAGCAGGAATAAAGATAAACATGTTCCTTCATTTGCTTTTATTCATTGTAAATGATTATTATTATCCTTCATTTATACTGAAATAAATTACCCAGCCCTACTGAGTAATAATAGATAGACTATATGGACAAGAGTCCATTGACTCTTTCCCATCAAACTAAAATGAGCATGTTGATCATCCCATTTCCAAACTGTGGGCTGTGACCTCCACACATCTAAGAAGGCTATCTACAAAATTGTGCCATACAACTAATAAAGCATTTGTGAGCTCAGGGGCCAATGCAGGTTGAGGAAATCTGGCTCACTATTAATGTTCCAAGTGACCCTAAAGGGTTGAGGTCAGGGCTGTGTGCTGGCCATTCAAGTTCCTCCTCATCAAACTCATCAGACCATGCCTTTATAAGAGTTGGCTTTGGCACCCATGCATGGCCATATTGGAACACAGCAAAATCTTTCCTAAAATGTTACTGCTAATTTGAAGGTAGGCAAAGTTCTAAAATGACTTTGTACCCTTCATCTGAAATACCTGAATTTTGAAGTTGGCTGGATAACCAAGGCTTACCAATGATCTTCTCCAGTCTTGGAGATCTTAGATAAATCAAATCCAAAGAGTGACTTAGGGAAAAAAAACATAGGCTTCATTAAGGCACACTTTGCAAAAGATAACATACAGTTGTGACGAAAAGGAAAGCCTAAGAAAAGTCTCATCACTATCTTGTCCTTGCTGGGAATAGCATGTAGTTAATAAACATTAACCACTTCCAGAGGCTGCAGAGCACAATGCAGGTTGCTACTAGGCATACCTGTTCAGGTGTGCTTGATAGCCTTTAAAGAGTATGACAATGAGTGCTATAAACCTACAATATTCCAGCAGCAAGTTAAACCATTACACTCCTAGATGCATTTTATACTTTTTAGTTTAAAAGTTGTTTAATTATTTTGTTGTATGAGGAATCACACTTTTATAGTAACTGACCCTGGGAACCACCAGTCACTGGGAATGATGCTTGATGTGAACCTTAACAATCATTTCCCAGGAAATATGTACATTGCAAACTGCGTTGAAGTTCATCCACTAAAGATTCCACATCAGTTCACAACTTATGGTGACATTGAACTGAACTGAAACCTCATCTCTACATTTAGGCAGACTGTAAATACAAATTGTATTGCCTGAAAGGTTTGTATTTGTCAGCCATGTGTGCATTACAAAACAATTGTTATTCTGCAGAAGAAGCATTCAGTAGAAGTAAAGATTCCTGCTGTCACAGACTTGAATCTCTGAGCAATAACTTTAAAAGAGGGGTCATTTAGGGTCATTAAGGCTGAGAGTGTGTGAAGGTAAAGGTTGCTTAGCTGCCTGCAAATCTAGTAAAATCTACAAAAACCTTACATTTTTCTTGTTAAAATTACTTGATTATTATTAGTAGTCTTCCTTGGACACTAACGAGATAATAACACAGCAATAAAAGTCAGTAAAATTCTTTGAGGACAGGGACTACATGACCATATTTTCTACAATTCAGTATTTGTTTAAATAGTTCCTTTTGGGTCTGTTAGTTGTTAGGAGTGTGCTATTGGTGTAAGAAGGGTTGTTGGCAGAGGATGATTGGTGTGAGAAGGGTTGGGGTCGGGGGTTATTGGAGTTAGACCTGTTGGTTTACAGCAGAGGGCTATTGAGGTGACAAGGGCTGGTCATTGGCAGTGGGTTATTGGGGTCAGAAGGGTTGGTCACAGGTAGTTAGTTTTTGGTATGAGGAGGGTTTGTCTTTTTCCAGTGCTCCTCAATCAGGAAAAAGTTGATTATGACAGCATGTTCTTACTGCTGTCTTCTCATTCATTGGCAGAGAGTTTTTGGGTTGGTCATTAATAGTCGGTAGTAGTGTGAGAAGGTTTGGTTTCAAAGGGTTATTTGTATGAGAAGGGATAGATACTGGTAGTGGGTATTTGTGTAAGAAAGGTTGGTCATTGGAGGGGCATATTGGTTTGAGGAGGGTTGGTCCTTTTTATCCTTAATCAGGTTATTTCCGACACCATGACCTTGTCGCTGTTATCTGTCGATCATTGGCGGAGGATTGGTGTTATATGGAGGTTAAGGGGAAATTCAAACCACTTTACACTGCACCTAGAGGGAGAATCACATAAAAAGGTTTGTGTTCGGGGATGAGTTTGGGTTACAGGAAGGATTGATATGCATGAATATTATAGAGTAGAGTGTTATAGAGTGTGGAGTGTTACAAGAAGGTATACTTTAAAGAAAAACACACAATAATGGGACTTTTCAGAGCAATTAGAATCCAGTAAAAAACCAATAAAAACTCATATTCAAGTACAAAATAGCAACAACAATGATAATAACAGCTGCATAGAGCATACAATCTCCTGTATAGACACCATCAATAGTGGTGTTTGATCAGTCGACGCGTTTCACAGCAAATGTAACTGCTTCTTCAGTACATATCAGGAGATCTATAATATATGGACATATATTTCAATATTGTAGATCTCCTGATAAGTCCTGAAGAAGACGTTACATTTGCTGCGAAACGTGTCGACTGATCAAAACCACTATTGTTGGAGTCTATACAGGAGATTGGATGCTCTATGCAGCTGTTATTATCATTGTTGTTGCTATTTTGTACTTGAATAAAGGTATTTTATTGGTTTTATACTGGATTTCAATTGGCCTGAAAAGTCCCACTATTGTGTATTTTAGTTTGAAGTCTAGCTTTTATCAGGGATGTGGCCTTGCAAATAGAACTATAGAGGAATTCTCACACTCTCTTATGTGTTACCAGAAGGGTTAGAGTTTAGTTTACAGAGAAAGTTGGTTGATAAGACTTGAGATTTCCTCAAGCCTTTCCTCTAAAATCCCATTATAACATTCATGTTTTGTGAAATCCTTTGAGAGAAAGTTCTGCTTATTTTTACATTTTTCCTCCCGGTCAGCGCTCTCTACCATCCCATTGATTCCCAGGGCCAGACAGCCAGTCAATACTGTACAGACGAGCTCCCCACCGAGGATTCCTACCCCTGAGACCTCATCTGTGCTAACTGTTAAACAAACATTGATTGTGCAGGGCTTCAGGCGATCCCCCTCACATCGCCGCCTGTCATGTGACTCCCAATAATTCCTAGAACTCATTTGTTTAATGATATGTCATCTAGTACAGAAACAGATGGAAGAAAAAAAATCCAATTTGTACTTTCCGTCAGTGTGCAGCATAAAAGGTAAAAGATTGCTTCCAAACGAGCTTTTATTTTAACCGCAGAAGATGTGGCTCTGTGATGTTGGACGGGAAAATGCTCATTATCTGGCCCAAAACACTCCAGAAAATTCTATTTTCTAACCTGATTCTTTTAGCTTTAGAAGTATTCAACAAAAGCCAACATTAGAAGAAGCATTTTTCATAATTCTAAGGTAGCATCAACTTTTAATGAGTTGGTCAGTCCACAAAGCGACAAATAGATAGGCAAATACACCAAAAATAGGAGGGAGAAAAGTGAGTCACATGATGCAGACACCTGGCAATGGAAAGCACGTACGGATTAACCCTTTCATTGTCAGAACATTTTACCCACAATTCTAACATGCACATTTTCCACATGAAAACCTTTAAAATCCCCAAATATATATTTTCCCAGGATAGAAGACACTAAAGGATAAAGTGGAGATAGTTGCAAAGGTTTATCTGTTCCTGCTTTTCAAGAAAATTTGTTAAGTAAAAAATACACCGCACATAAATGCAATAAATTCTCCACTGAACACGTCTAGCTTAAAAACTGAATGTGCACACAATCTGCTTAGAAATTATAATACGCAATATCGTCCATAGGTGGTGCTTCAGTAGGACAGGTGGTCATCAGTTTAAATTAAAAATGGAACTAAATCCAAAGACAAAAAAAAAGGCACCAGGAAGTAGGGATTTTTGGCAGAAGAGTTATGCAGTCTCCTTTACAAAGTCTTTCCTCTTTATGCAACACCAATCCTAGTAGACCCACATGCCAGGAACTGTTCACATGTAGGACCACAATTGGTACCGGTTTTTGGATCCAAGATAGGAATTTTACCAATTTGAAGCTCCTGTCATTGTGTTCATCCAATCCAGGGAGGGAGCAGCTAAGGATATCTGTCCCTGACTGCCCAGTTGCTGGATTGGCTGAACAATCTGAGTGCACCTCCTGGTAATATGTTTACTGTTTAAAAAGGGCATCCGGGGGATGAGTATTAGAGAACAATGACAAGAGTTTTGTTATGTCATTCAGGTTATGTCATTCAGGACAATCAAGTTGGGTAAAGACCCTGAACTCAGAAGGGGAAGTTAGTGTCGGTGTGTAAAGGTGAGTGTAGTCTTCGAAACAGATCACCTGTCACTTCTGCAATAAAAAAACCTGACTTTTGACAATTTTAGGTTTAGTTCCACCTTAAAAAAAAGGCATTGAGATTGGAGGAAGTAAGACAACTTGTAATTTTAAAACTTCCACCTGTATTTCTTTCATTATAGTTTTAATTTATTTGCTCTTTCTTATTTTTAGATGCTATATGGGAGCTTGCTTGGATGGGGGGTGACACCCAAAACTCCAACAAAGCCAGGAATCAATGCAATCAGGCTTCCTGAGGGTCCTCCAGCCTCCAGCTGGCAGTCCAGCCCATCAGACTCCACCTATAACTATATTACCCCTTTGATGGGCCTACATTAAATTGAAACATGCCGGATATATAAAGGTATCTTTCAGAATATTTCCATATTTGATTTGTTCACTTCTAGTACAATATTAGATGAATATTGAAGATGTTGTGCTCCTGATTCTGGGAAGAAAGTAAATGACCTTCACAGCATTTTGAAGAATCGCAAGAAAACGATTTTTTTTTTCTTCTCATAATACCAGCAAATCTACAAAATCACTTTCCATGATGATTTCCGTAAACTATTAAAAAATGTGCTGAGAAGTTTCTGGCGTGTGCCGCACCAGAAGAGAGAGATAAAAATTCCACCTTTACAAAATCCCCAATCTGTCTCAAGGACAAATGGCTTCCACTCACTCCATTGTCAAGATGCACTTGATGCTTTTGTGCTCCTTGTGAAATATACAAAGCTTTTCTACAGCATCCCTTCTGATAACTAAAGTATAGGGGCTGCACCATGCAGGGACTGATTTTCCCAACGTTAACCTTATTATCTGATTGGGCTCGGTTGAATTTGAAATGATGACTCTAAAAGGTGCGTTAGTGCCATCGTACCAGTAGCACATTTACTGTTAAGGGATGACAATAAATGTTCGTTCACCATACTGTATCAGAACAACATAAAATGACAGGGTTCAATAAACCCCCCACTCATCATCTTCACCCCAGAGAGAATCATTGTCTTCTAAATTCAGACAGCTCTTAATTTTATTGGTTCCCTGGAGCCCCACCTGGCACTTGGGAACATTAGTACCCAACAAAGGTCAAAGGGGAAAATAATGCACAGGGTGCAGGGTACACAAAAACAAAAATGCCCACGGGGAAGTAGGGGGTCCAAAAGTGGCCAGCAGAAGCGTTTACAAAAACAATTTTGTGCAGAGGTGGGACTAGAACAATATTGCCCTGAGTATATGTAAGAGAATATTGATGCCCCCAGTAGATGTGGGAAGGGGCATAGTGAGAATAATAGTATCCAGGGGGTATCATTCTAGGGGTATCATTCTAACTATGGAACTTGAGAAAAAAGGACACCCATTTCTTTACAAGGGTCAAGGAAACTTTTTGGGGACCCCAAAATCCCGGCAAGCCATAGGCATTGGTTTGGCTTGCTCTATGGGTAAATGATATTTGGCAATGGGGTGTAGGAGGTCAATAGTGTTTAGAAAAGGGGTTCAGAAGATCAAAAGTACCTATCTAGAGTGTGGGGAGCAACAGGCAGGCCGCTGAGATTAGGGTGAAAACACAGGACAGTCCCATGAATTCTGAGTAGTTGTAAGATATTTTTGCACCTATCAAACATATAACAAAGCAACTTTGTTGACATATGTAATAGATGAAATGGGACCAAATAAAACGTCATGCTAGGGTTTAAATACCTTTCAAGTTCCCAGTCTAGGCAGCACCGATCACATGCAGCCTGAACCTTCATATTAACAACCTAGGATTTCTAAAACATTGCATATAATACAACTGCTTATACCAAGCAAATCATTTTTTCTAATAACAAAAAAATGGAAAAAAATGTATTGCCCATTGGGAAGCATTGCATTGCATATCTGACGTAAGTGGAAAATTAAATGAAATCTCTGTAAAATGACATATTATTTATAATTTATAAACAAATCTTTAATCCTGAATTGATTATGCAGCCTTAGTTCTCTGTGTGTTTATCATGATGCTGTGCTGTTACAAATTCTTACGCTTAATCATTCTGTGCTCTATCTATGTAGTCACCATAGTGTATGGTCATATGCGTTTCTGCTCATTTCTATTCCTCCTTTAACAGCATACATCTCTGAGGACAATTAGCAAAAGTGGTTTAAAGGGAATGTATAGTGTTTTGTACATATTCTATTTCTTTATTGCAACAAAGCATGGTTATTGTGCGATGTAGCATACTGTGTTATACTTTGTGTTGGCCCCAACTGAGAAATTAATAGCTTACCAGAAATGCAAGAAAATGCACATGCTATATATATCTATATACATAATACACCTGTGTATTTACATATATATAAAATGATATTACATTTATTCTTAGGGTAGTCAACAGCACTGTCTAATGCACAACAAATGGGACATGGCCCAATGATACAGTCCACAGTGCAGCACCAATCTGAAATCTTTAAAAAGCAAGCACATACAGAAGGAGGAATATAACTGCAGCACAGTGGCTTAGCGGTTAGTGCTCAGGTCTATGCAATGCTGGGTCCCAAGTTCAAATCCTGGTCAGGACACTAACTGCATGGAGTTTGCAGGTTCTCCCTGTGTTTGTAGGGTTTTACAGTTTTCTCCCTCACCCCAAAAAACATGGTTAGGTTAATTGGCTACCCCCCAATATTGACCTTAGCCTTTATTAAAGACATATGACTAATGCAGGGACATTAGATTGTGAGCTCCTTTGAGGGACAGCTAGTGACATGACTATGGACTTTGTACAGCGCTGTGTAATATGATGGTGCTATATAAATACTGTGCAATATTAATACTTAATAGTAGCCAATGATCTCCAGTGTCTGTGGCACCAAATATTAAAACCACCTGCCTGATATTGAGTAAATCCCCTTTATGCCACAAAAACAAGTTCTGATCATTGAGTCATGGGTCCCACAAGATCTATGATCCTGTGGTATCTGGAACCATGACTGAGGGTTAAAGAGGCTCCAGCTGCTAGGTCCCGCCTAACCTCACCCAAAAAACTTTTCCCAAGTAAAAAAAAATGAATAAATCCTTATTACAATAATATAAGATAACTTCTAAGGCAGGGGTCTTCAAACTTTTTGGGCTACTAGGCCATTTCAGGAGGTCAAGAAGGCACACTAGGCCAGAAGAAACAAGGTGTCCAAGGAAAGGTTTTTTTCCAACCGTGACTGCAAGCGAGCAGCCTCAGTCTTCTGCTCATCCGCGGTGTAGTCTCTGTACGAGTGCGCCTGCTTGGTATCGAAATGCTCCTTGAGATTCAACCACTTGAAAGTGTTGTTGGTGTAGTGGAAAACTAAACACAGGGCTTTGTTTCCGCGTTGGATGAAGAATAATTCGTCAGTCCATTCGGGGCTGAAGACACGACGTTCAACGTCAACCTTCTGGAGACTGGTAGCTGTGCGTTGCTTCTGCTATTTAGGTATAGTAATTGGGGTTACTGTGCGGGAACTCGTTGGTATCACGGGAACTCGCAATAACGCGACAGATCAATTGGGCCGGATCCAACAATAAATACCTAGGGGGGCGTTAGGCTGGACTGGAATACTGGCTAGGCCATATCTGGCCTAAAGGCCACAGTTTGCCTACGTCTGTTCTGAGGGGTAAAAACTCAAATGTTGGTCCTCAAAGGCCTTCACCATTTCTAATTCATGTTTAGGGTCTGCTACAAACTTGTTTAAATTGTTTCAAACCACAACACACGTCCTTGTGAACGATACAAAAAACTAAAAGACCTTTTCCGAATTTAAAACCACCAGATCACCACTTCTCCTCCCATCATTTTGGAGACATTGCACCCCAAGGAAGGTTACCCACCACCAATACAACACCTTCCTAGACCAGCCATCTAGGACTTTCCAACTAGGTCAGACTACCACCTCCTTTACACCACTGCCTTCTTCTCTTATCGCCTTTTGCTGCCATGTTTTCATTAGGAAAATGGTACACATGCACCTGGTCAGCCATATGATCTAAAAGAAAAATGTGGTTTATCAAACAAGGCCACCTTTTTATATCGCTCCTCAGTACAGTTCTGGTGTTTGCATGTCCAATATAGATGTTTTCAGAGGTGGACAGGTGCAAGCACGGGTGCTCTGATTAGTATGTACTAAGACCCTATACATAGTAAAGCTGTAATGCATGTTCTGAAATCTTTCTTTCCAGGCTAGCATTAGATTTTTCAGCTGTTTTTACTACTGTAGTATTGTATTTGGATGAGCGAGTTTTTAAAAATCTCGCGGTGAATTCGACCGTTCTTGCTTACCGAAATTGTAAGTGAGAACATCCGGTGTAAATTCGCTGATCGAGCGCGGCTGCATTCATTGATCAGCTCAGTGTGCAATCCTCGTCACTAGAGGTAAATGGGGACAAGTCTCCCCATTCAAAGCTTTCCTCAAGCCAATCAGAGAGCACTAGAGGTTTTGAATGGGGAGACTTGTGTCCGGGATGGCAAATAGGAGGATACTCAGGGCTGCAAGAATGAATGCAGCCCTTAGAATCCTCCTGAATTGATTTTCTTGATCTTCCGATGGTTTCGCGAAATCGGTTTGCCGAAATTGATGGCAAATAGGAGGATACTCAGGGCTGCAAGAATGAATGCAGCCCTTAGAATCCTCCTGAATTGATTTTCTTGATCTTCCGATGGTTTCGCGAAATCGGTTTGCCGAAATTTGGCCGACCCATCGGAAGTTCGAGAAAAAAAGGGTTGTTCTTCTATGGACCACTTTTGGTAAGTACAAAATAATGCATACCAAGATTTTTATTTAGACCCCTGGAAGGTGACGCAGGAATACTTGAGGTGTAGAATCTAAGCATCTCTTGAGGTCTTTACCAGAGGACCGGGGTGATGAGCTGTTGACCCTGGAAGTCACCAGACTACTTGCTGGGAGAACACCAGGTCATGCCCCCCAGGCTCTCCCTACCAGGGAGGCACAGCCAAGATTAGGTATTGGGTAGGATGCTAGTGAGAGACAAGGTCTAGGCAGACTGATGTTAGGAGAGGAAGCAAGACATAGTAGGTCAGTGATAGGGGAAGCTAAGCTGCACACAGACCACAGTTAATACAGGTGACTAATATTTGTCCTTTTTTGGGCTTGACATCCAGGAAATAAGTTGGTCTTTAAAGCTTTTGCCCCCTCAATACAAAGTAAAGGCAAAAAATAAACAGCCCAAATATACATTAGACCTTATAATGACGGCATTTTCTTCTAAGCCCTAATGAATAGAGGCCAAAGGTACCAATCACTAAATGCAGAAATGACACATCACACATAATTATTGTCAATTATATTATTTGACCTTCACAGCTTCATCTGTATTATCCATTAATTTCATACAATAAATTCATTCCGCTAATATTTTGCTATTATTTTCAAGTCTTGTTCATTAAGGATTAAAAGCTTTGTAACAACAGTGGGAGACACATTGAGCAAAATGGAGTTTACACAAAGTCTTTATTAGCTCTAAAATGTCACTTACACCCCTACAATTTTAGGATTTGGCTTAATGATAGTTTTCCTCACTTACATCTTAATATGATTTTTTTTTTTTGTTGCTAATGGACCCTGACTAGTTCTGAAGAAATAAAGAGAAAATAGCTGAAATATGTTTCAAGGTAATTCAAGGAATTTCAGCAAGTTAAAGCAAACTTGTGCCATGACCCTGATGGCCAAAGCAGAATGTCAGCTTTATGACTGCCCATACCAACAACATAGCTTTCCTTTACTCACTCGTCACTTTATTCAGCTGTAACAGAAACAAACCCTGTGACAGCCAGAAGTCCATCCAGTTGGAGATGAGGACTTTCTTTTTCTCCATGAGACAGTGAGCAGTGTTTGAATGACCATTTATCTTGCACTTGTAGTATAACGTGGAGAAAAAGAGAGTGAAGCACACCAAGCATTGGGTACTTTCCTTCTTTACTTTTAGTAGATAAAGATTTTATTCTTTGTATCGATGAAAGGAAGATGACTAAGGAAAGAATGGAACAAGTAGGGGAAATTGAATGTTTTACCCACATTTTTTGCAAAAATTATGGAAAAATATGGATTTGGTGTTTATATAAAATATGAAAGATATTTAACAATGTGAAATTTTAGGATAGAAAAGTCTGGACCATTTCAGTTGCGTGCCTACATATGCTTACTATACAATATATATTTTTTGTTCTACAAAAATAAAAAAACAACCAGTCTAGCTTGACATCAAATCCTCATAAAAGTCTTGGTACCATAATAGTGATCTAAGCTTCTGTCTGCATGATTAGCTTCAGCATACATGAAGCCAGTTTACCAGAAACCATTTATTAAACGTGGCAGCCCGGCTTTTTGACAGGTTCTTGATTCTTTCATGGTCTATGATTGTCTACAGTCCTCTGAATTTCTTTGATTTCAAAATGACAGTATTAGAAAAGCTTTCCTAATATTCACAGTAAAACTTTTGAGTTCTGAGCAGATAGTTGAATGACCATGTACGTATATAAAAGTGAAGGCTTGAAGTTAAAAAGCAATGTACACAAAGTACACATGCTTTTTTCCAGGGACAGTAGCTAAGGTTCCAGTTTTTAAATAGAACTGTAGTGATTCTGGGTAAAGCATACTTTCAAAAGATAACCATGGAATACCAACAGACAAATGGAATAGTCTCCTTTAAGGAACTTCACGTTAGAAATAAGACCTCTAACATCTCTGACATCCAACGGATGAACTTTATTCAAGGTCCCTGCAGGTTCTAGGCTAGATGGAGGTGTAAAGTGAACTGGCCAGACTGCATTGGGCAGCAAAGAGCTGGAAAATTGTGAAATGTACTCACTTTGCTGCTTCTGGGATCTCTATTTAATATCTTAAAACCAATAGCTAAAGAGGGGTCTGGTGAGGGCAGGTGACCCTACTCTGGTTTACTCTGGGACTTATTTAAAGAAATCAGGACCTGAACAAGTATTGCATTTTTATGTGTATCTTTAACATTTTATTTCATATTTTGCATTACAAATATCAAACAATAAATATAATAATTAAAAATAACAAAAAAAATTAAACACTGAATAAATCCAAAGTGAAGAGTCACATTCAAGTAAATTGATATAAATGAACTCATTGTGTTTCACAGGTAGGTCCTGCTTCCTCAGGGGAATATATTGATCACCTTAGAATTCCATATGAGATAAATATAAGCCAATTTCCACCTAAGGCTTGATTCACAAAAGAGTGCACAAAACCAAAGACCCTAATGGAAGGGGGCGCCCTTTGGCTCAACAGCAACAATAACCAAACACACCAGTTTAATCATACATGAAGTCCATGGTAAAAACAAACAAAAAGTCAAATATTCTGCTGTGAGGAGAGTAAAATGGGACTTAGTGAAGTGACAAATTGTCTGGGGCACAACACAGTTCTAGTTGCCACTCTTGGGTCTTCTTATTATGCCTCATATGATTGTGGGAGATATCACTGGCTGGTGGTGGCAGGAAAGTCTAGATCAACAACTGAAATGCTCACCGCCACCTTCATTGGCAATGGGCCCACAGCCATTTGTTTGCAATAATGGGACCATAAAGAACAAATATTGGTTGGCTCGAGCGTGGCTGGTATTTAGTTCTAGAGTCTAAAAAGCAACCCTGGATTGAGCTGTATCAGATTTTTATTGATGTCGTCAGTAGGGAAACCCACCCTCTCTCTATGTCCTGGTGACCATTGCCACTGAACAAAAAGTGATGGGAGTTCCAATATGTTCAGTTTTAATCTTTCAATTGGGCCATCGGTTCAGATGGAAAAAAATGTCACATAATATTTTTCGTCATCTTGAAGTGTTTTCTTCTCACTTCCAATGCCAATGGTGTTAACAAGCCCCAGAACAGAAGTCACCTCCTCTTGGTTATTTGCCCCAGAAATGACATAAACAGCACATGTATTTCACAACTATTCCTTTCAAAACTTTTGGATAAAACATTTTAAATCCATCAAAAAGTTTAGCTACATTTAAATAAGATATACAGTATCAGCTCTAAACCTCCTGCTCTGTTTTGCTACAATTATTTATTCCTAATTACCAGCTTTGCAGCAGCCTAAGAGATATAAAAGAAAAGACATGACTTCTATTCCTTGATATGTTTACTTTTCTTTAAATAGACAGTCAGCTTATGTTTCAGTGAAGACCAACATTATTATTTTTCTATAACTATAAGTATATAAATAGCAATGAAAAAATCAGCTAATCTGCAGAGGTTTAGTCAGTCTGATTATCTATCCGATTCACAGAAAATCTGTTTATAAACTACTTTTTGTTTTTTTCCTACTGGGGTTATGTTTGTTTAAATTTATGCAGACAAGTGAAGGAGTTTTGGGAGAATGTAGACACCTCATTTTATTTTTAACACCAACTCTTAAAGGGGAACTAATTCCAGTGGATACTCAGCTATCCCCATTCCATCATGGGAGTCACCATCATTTTCCTTGTTCTCTTCCTCATTCTGATCTTTAGCCACCTTGATTAGCAAGGATGGCATACCTCCTGCAAAGGCACGTTGGACCTCATTCAGTCTCTGCATCCACAAGGGAAGCCAGGTGAGTTGGGCATCCCAACAACCATTTTGACAGCTAGGACGGTGATGAGGCAGGTAAGACTACCTTTTGCAAAGGATGCCAATTTGATGTCAATTTGGAAAGCAGAAATTTAGTTCCACTTTAAGCCCATTGCCATTCTGATTTTGATGAGGAACATTAACTCTTTGAACTCTCTGGAACATCAATGCTTTTTGAAAGCCGGGTTGCAGCCTTCCTTTTGTGTGTGTCTATGGTTTTTTAAGCCTATGGCCACATCAGTCTGAAGGCGATCAAACTCATCTGATCTCGGAGAATAAGCAGGGTTGGGTCTGGTTAGTACTTGGATGGGAGACCACCTACGAATACCAGATAAAGTTTTCTTTTGTTGCCTTCCTCTAGATCAACCATGTTTATATGGTTTTATCTGCAATATTCTTGTTCTAGTATGTGTATTTCCATAGTAGTTGAACTTGATGAACTTGTTTTTGAACCTATGTAACTATGCAAAAAAATACCCTTTCTTTTGAGACAGAAAGTGGCATCACCCCCAAAGGGACACCGACCAAAAAATTGAAGCTTTCGATATATCTGAAAAAGAGAACATTTTGTTTGCTAAAGAACTATAAATATTTAAGTCTTTATCAGTTCCCATATTTTTTATATAAATTACTATTATATGCATTTTCCCACTCACTTATATCTCAGTGCTATTTATCACTTGCAGCTACTTCTGTTCTTCAAGCACTCCTGTGACATTTCTCAGGGTGGGTTTCCTAATGGTGGCAACAGTGGGCTTGTGTAATGTGTTGAAATCTATTTTAAAAGGGGAGGTAAACCCCCGTATTCTGTGCCTCTCCTAAAAATATATAGAAAATAGGAAAAACTCATCTCTTAGATTAAGTTGGGTATGGTAGTATTGGACCTAATGTTGGGCAGTTTCAACAAAGTATAAATAACATATAGTTATTGTGAAACATAGATTATTTATTGTAGAAAGAGCAAGCTAACCAAGATATTAATATCTAAAGATAAGCATTAGGATAGTATTTCATGTACATCATATTATGTTTATAAGTTAGAAAACCCAAAGGTATATCCGTGTGGTCCACTTTTTACTCCTCATGACCTGATGCATTTCACAAATAATGCTTCATCAGGGTGAACAAGACTGTGGTTTAAAGTCCTTTACTACTGTACTAATCCTAATCTAAGACATGGGTTTTTAATGTGTTGCAATGACTTCTTGTAATCTTCATCAGAAGCTTGCATACCAGATAAGAACACAGAAACATAGGAGATGGAGAAAGCATTGCCACTCTATAACATAAGTCCAGGAAAAAGGCTTTATTGCTGGATCACCAAGTATGATAAATGATGAATATTTAATAAAGATTGCAAAATTTAAAATATTGAAAGTGACTTTTGAAATTAACTTCAAGTTAAAGCTTATATGAGACATTTTTATTACACTGTTTGCATTATATTATTAGTAGTTCAAATACTTGTCTGAAATTACTTTCTAAAGAACTTATATTTTGCTGGTTGATGGGTGTCAGATTATTATATACAATTTAAAATAAAAATCATGACAAATAATTGTGGAAAATTGTTACTCTCATCACTCCTTGTGCAACAATAATTGACATTAGAAGTCCAGGGTTTAATGGGTCTTTCTAGAGATGGTCAGTTAAAAAAAAGCTATTGTAAAGCTTTTTTTACTTAAAAAAAGAATGAAAAACATATCTAATGGATTTACCCCCAGAATATAATAAATGTTCATGTAATTAAATTAGAAAATATAAAATCTAGTTGAATCTTTGTTTCAGTACCATGATGCACCCAACCCCCACACATACACACTTGGCCGGGTCCTTTGTTATGTAGAAGGTTGGAACCTTAATTATATTGTAGATCAAAGCTACATACAAGACAATTATACATCTAGACCCTGCACGTTATTTATCACCCAATAATATAATTGCGTGGTTGTTTCTCAGCTAGAATAATGCAAGGTGCCTTGTCTTTTTATCTACAGCTTCTGCAGGAAATTACAAATACCTTTCTGCATAATATACAAGTCATGTGCGATCTGAATCATAATGGTGGTGTGGCGGTCTGGACGCAGTCATGCAAGGCAGATATAACAAGCGAGGAAAAGCAACAAAGGTTCAGATAAGAGTTGATGGTGCTCCAAACATTTATGAAAAGACCTAGCTAAATTTCCATCAATACATTGGATATTGAAATCCCTGGAATCCTATCACTAAAATAAGGGGTGAGTGATGGCAAAGGAAGAGCAATGGTGGACCAAGAAGTAGTTGACCATAATAAATTGAACTTGTTCTTCTAATGTTCATTGCTTGTCCATGCTACTTATTCTAGCTAGAAGAAGAAGCTTGGACAAACTATGAAACATCCTCAACAGTACAAATACAAGTCCACTTCAATATGACCAACTACTACTAGAGATACTATCACCTCGATGAATAGGAACATTCACAGACAGTAGAAGCAGACTTTAAGCATGAAGAACAAGGGTCACTTTGCCAAATTTGACACAAAATGCATTGGAACCAATAGGAAAGGTGAAATTATAGGGATATATTTAAAAAAAAACAGTTAATCTTACAATCCTTATTAATTCCTGGTGGAATTTATTTACTGCCATTGAAACACTTAGACCTGGAAGTTTTCCACAAGGGAATGTTTGCTTCCCTATTTTATAAATAGAGCCCATACATTTATATCATGCCCAGAAGCGTATGCTGCACTTTTGTTTTGCTGCCTATTTTCTATTGTACCAAGGACAATTTCTGGGGGTGACCAATGAATCTAACTTCATATTTTTAGAAGGGGAAGGAGACCAAAGTGTCTGGAGGAAACATTATGAACACGGGCAAACAATGTAAATTCCTTGTAGATAGTGTCATGACTGGGATGCCAACCATGGACCCGGGACTACAGAGCAGACAAAGCTAGCCAAGGAGCCACCCAAGCCTTTTTGAGACTAAATAACTAAAATGTGTATAAACTCTGACCAATTGTTATTTTCTTCTGTGTGTGTTTTATTGGTATTAGTAATACATATCCTAAAAATGATCTATTTGTTGGAGTTGGGGGAAGTTAAACCTATTTTATGAGGAGTGTTTTTTTCTTGCCTTCCTCTGGATCAAATGAACATATGTTTCTGAGATAATAATATTTCCTGGTGGGTTGAACTTGATGGTGTGTTTCTTCAGCCTGAGTAACTGTACCTTTGTACAAGTCATACCTACGTAAAAATTATATATTAAAGGGGTACCTAGAGACAAAGATAAAATATTATATATTTTATTTATATTTAAACATTTAGAGTATATATTTTAGAATATATATTTAAAATGTTATATTTATTCAGGCTGTAGCAAAAGGATTTATTATAATATATATAGTGAATCATAGACAAGATAAAGAGTGTTGTCACAAACAAACTTTAAATATATATCACTACAACAGTAAAAATCAACAAAGTAGTAGTATACTTACAGTTTTGATGCAATTCAAAGACTAAATCAGCCAAGCAACGCTGAATCTATCATCACCATGCATGTGCATTATGCCAGATCTCTGGTGGTGTACAGCTAAAGTTCGTCAATGAGATTATGAACTACAAATTTGTTAAACTATCTATATAAACAAATGATTAAAAATGCCATATATCACAAAAGTGTCTTGTGCATAAATGAATGGAGCTTTTTGGATATTCCATTCCTAAATCATGAACCTTCATTTGTAGTAGTCTACTTCCATCTTTGCAGATGTACCCAACTCATTGGGCCTGATTTATTCAAGCTCTTCCAGGCTGTAGAAGAAACTGTCATCAGTGAACCTTGGTGATCTAGCAAACCTGGAATAGATTGCATAAAAGTCATTTGCTTTTAGCAAATGTATTCAAACTTGGACCGTACTGCAAGATTTTGGAATGTGTCTTTGGGAATTTGTACCTAATAGGCGGAAATAGCATTTGTAAGGTCTTGTATTGGAGGCAAAGACACAGCTTGCAATTGGCTTTTCCAGTCATTATCTAGGTAATAAATAGAGTTGAGATGAGGGTTAACTCACATTCCTTTACACTGTACCATATCTTAATGGACATAGCTTTGAGCATGAAATCCTATTTGGACGCTTGTCCCCATATATACCACTTTTGTGAGATTCGCTACTGGTGAATGCTTTTTAATGAACGTTATCAATACAACGGATTTCATTGCAGGATAACTACAGTATAAAGCGATCGGCCTGGAATCATACAGATTGTGTTAACAAAAAAAAAATCTATAAAATCAATAAACATATGGCACTAAAGTTTATTCACTTGATGACTGCAGTAAAAAATTCTAACATTAAATCTTCTGTGTGCCCGTCAGAAGGAACAATAATTGCAATAGTTGTATTCACACATTTGACTGTTTATCGTTGTGTATAATTATCCGCATACATCATTAAGGTTGAGAGCTGCTGTGTACACTGTTACCCTCTGGCAAATGTGATTTTATGAGTTCCATTGTAGACAGTAAAGCTGGCTTGTTATGGCTCCCTGGTTAGCAGAAAGTATATTGTCCCAGCAAGATAATGTGTTTGAAGGCTCCGCAGGAAATAATTTTGACCGAATTCAGCTGCCTGGGAATGTCACGCCAGTAAATCGATATTCTCTTTGAAAGTTGGGTAACTCATTGCACTGATTAGGTAATAGAAGTTGGCTAGTAATATAGCATATGTGCCCGCTGGTTACGTGAGACTTATTGGTCTTAATGCTGTGCAGCTTGGCAGATGCCAAAACTGATTAAAGCCTGTGAATGAGCATAAACCGATTATGTTACCCATATTTTATCATCTCCATTAGAATGTTAAAAGTAAACTTGTGAGCATAGAAATGATGAAAGCTACCAGTGCCAGTGATTGCTCAGTTTTAAACCATGCCCCTTGTATATCAGGGAGAGAGGTAAGGAGAAGATCACAACACCTAGAATTCAATTTTACCCTCTGTGAAAGTAGTCTTCCTCTTGTAGTAGTTCTCAGCACCAACATTTTGCATGCCTATAGCACTAATAGGCCATATTTCCATGAACCAAAAACTTTACTATAAACATTTTGGATCTTCAGCTATTCTTTACTCCCTTTGAATGGCTGTTTAACCAGTCACTCATCTTGGGGGTTCTCCATGTCAATATTGGGACAAGACCACTAAGAAACTTGATGTAGATGAGGTAGGCGCCCATTGGAGAGCAAGATTTAGCATGGAAATGGTGCAGGACAGCTTGGAATGAGTAGCTTTAGCTGTGTTTGGCCCATAAATTGAAGAAGACAGTGAAAGGTCTATAAAGGTACAGCCAAGGCAGCATGTAAGAAGAACTTAAAAAAACATGGAACCTTGGCTAAGGAAAAAGTAATGGTCTATGATGCTAACTGACTGAATGTATGTGAGCCAAATGGAAGAGTTGGCTAGATGCTGCAACTGTGTTACAAATGCCTTTGTATAGGAGATGTTTCTGCTACCTCTGAAGGTCCTTTGTAAGCTCCAGGGTCCAAATTGGAGCTTACACAAGATGAGAACACTCTTAGAAAACCCATACACGTGATTTTCTAAGCGACCAATCACCACAGACCAGTGATATCACACGAGAACAATGGAATTAGTCACATTCTACTCCGTACCATGATGGTCAGAATTTTTTTACCATCAGGAGAATGGTGGAGTAGAAAAATGTAGATAAGTAAGTGTAGCTGATGAGGCCACCACTAAATTGTTCCTGTTGACTTGCCTTGCATGGTTCACTTTAAGGATATTTAAAGTCATGATGATGATAATGGGGATAATTTAAAATCCTAAAAAATCATGGTGCCTTTGTATTTTTGGCTTACATTGTTCAACTGGCTCTTGCTACGGGAGACTTGTTCCGGAGCCAACTTGTTGCTGTCAGATCATTGGAGGAAAGGAGACTGAGGAGAGACTTCCTCCTGCCTGCAGCAGATTAATTACATCATCTCAGTCTAGGAAAAGTCACTTTGAACCTGCAAAAAATGTAATTAATTTAAATATATATATACTGTATATATGCTTCTGTATACTGCATAATCGGGAGTTTATTCATGCAGGCTTGTAAAGTTAAAGATCCACTTAAATAATATTTTAAAGTAAACTCTAAAAGTTCTTAATGTAAAAAACAAAAAAGTTTGTGCACCTAAAAAATGATTTACATGTGGTCAGGACCCTATTTTTTGGCTGAGCTAGACAACGGGTCCCATTGTCCTGCAGTTTTAACCTTCATCCAATATTGAAAAAGGATGGAAGATGTAATGAGGACATTAACATTCACACAACTACCTAGGGAACCAACAAACCGGGTCCAATGCTAAAACCTTCATTCTAATTAGATGAGTCTGTCTCCCAGGTGCTAGGCATTTATCTGTGGAAAGCAGCAGATAGTGTAAGGAGAAGATATTTACACTGGGGGGGGGGAAGCCAATGAACTGTTGAACAGATTATAAAAATGACGATAAGCCACCGCGTTGTATGGAATATTATTAAGCTTTAATGTAACCAAGCGCTTAACAGCAGAAGGATAATGTGCAAGCTGCGCGGGATATGTGCTTGGTTTTTTTCTCCCCCTAAAAGCAACAGACATATTATTTCAACTCAGAGTAAAATAACTTTTTGTCCCCAAGGTGCAGAATACAAGTAAATTATAATCTCTTGAAAAGATTATTGAAGTCATATGTAATAATTTAGATGTATGTGTTTTTTTTTTCTCCAAAAGAGAAAAGGGTTATGAAAATCCTGTAGTATTTTCCTTAACCTGGCCATCCACTGGGTATAGCTGCAAGTTGTTTGGAAGGAATTAGGAAACAAGAGATATTTTATATTAGTTAGGTGTAATTAACCTTTTTTTGCCCCAACAAATTTCAATGCATTTTCTGTGTATTAGCATTTAAAGTGTAGTGAGACTATTTGAATGTTTAATGTGCCGGTTCACTCTCACTTTGTAAAAAGCATATTAAAGCACATGCAATACCACATATTGTAATGACATTTGACAACATAACTTTTCTATGTGCATTGCAATGTGATGCAATTCATTGAGAAGAAATGTACAGTAAAGCCCAATACATTACAGAGCTCCACAACACAGAGACCTTGCATTGTGGAGCGCTTCATTTTGAAAAAATGGGTCATGCATGTGTTTGTTATTTATTGCAATAGCTTGGCAGTTCTTAAAAAATATAAATAGGTCATGTGTGTTAACTGTAATTGTAATGGATCATGCAATAAATATGGGCCCTAAAGAAAGAACGTAGGCAAACAACCAGGTGAACTCATTGATTTATTTGGTTAAGACAGATTTGCTATCCAGTCATCCAGGCCACATTGCATGACTAGGTCCATTCAGTCACCCAGGCCACATGACTAGGTCTATCCAGTTCATCCAATAGCCGAAGCCACATGGCATGACCAGCTCAATGCAATCAATTAAGTCACCCAGGCCATATTGCATGACGAGGTCCATACTGTCCTTTCAATCATTTAGGCCACATGGCATATCCAGGACCATCCAATCACCCAAGCCACATGGCATGGCCAGGTCTGTCCAGTTCATCCAATCAGCCAGGCCACATGACATGACCAGACCTATCCAGTCCATCCAATCACCCTGACCAGATCCATGACTCTTCCATTCTCCACTGCAGGTAAGGTTCTGAACTAGTCATTAGTATTGCCAAAAGGCTTAATCCAGGTTATTCTTTTCCTCATTAATGTATTGTTCTGCACAATTTCTTTGAATGGAGGCAGCAATTTTTGTAGAAGAAGGATTTTACTCCCCAGTGTCGGAATACCCTCAATTCATCCTTGACAACTGCTGGGATAATGAACATGAAGCAAAAGGAACGGAAGATGTGACTTCCTTTCACTGGAGGTCCTCAGGTACATTTCTCTCTCCAGCAAGGAGAACAGGAAGTAAATCAAGCAGTGGCAAATCTTACTCAAATTTAAAGCAACAGTGTCTCCATTGATCTCACACAGCAGATATAGAGCTCTGGTGCATTAGAACAGGAATCCTTGGATACATGAACTGCTCTCTTCGGATTTTTACCAGGTGAAATTCATAAGAAAAGGTACATTTTTCATGATGTTTAGGCAGAATCAACATTTCTAGATGTTCCCAATAAGGCAGCATCTTCACGTATTGGGTTCACTTTTAGCAATACAGCTTGGCCAACTCCCTGTGATTGGAAAGTGAAGAAGAACGATAACAATTAGCACATTGATGCTCTCTCCTCCTTCCAGAAATCTTTTGATTTCAGACTGAAAGCACTGTGCAATGCAAGGTTATCTAGTTCACAGTGCTGTTCTCCTCTTATTGTATTTTTACACTTCATGATTTTTAATTAAGACAGTGGCTTAAATATTTGATTTTGGTATATCTTTGGATACACTCATCAGTTTGATACGCAATTTTCAAATTAATTTAATTCAAGGTACCCTGTGCTTTTTCTACTAGTGTTTTAATATGATGTTTCTAAAAAAAAAGCCTACATTTGTGTCTAGATCATAGCCAACAATAAAACAGAAATTGCTCAGCAATGCCAGTACAAAAAAAAGTCCCACACTGTAATATTTTGTTACAACCTTTAGTTTTGATTACAGCACACATTGCCCATTGTATTGTTTCTATAACCATATGCAATGTCTCAACATTCATTTCCATCTAGAGTTGCATTAATGTTTTGCCAAAATCTTATAAATTTGTAGCACTGTGTAAAATCTTCTCAAGCATAACCTAAAGATTTCCAATAGGATTAAGGTCTGGACTCCGTAGTGGCCAATCAATGGGTGAAAATGATGTCTCATGCTCCTTGAACCACTCTTTTACAATTTGAGCCTAACTAATCCTGCCATTTTTATTTTGGTGTGCCCTTAGACAAAAAAACTGATGGAAACTAAGCTATGGTCCTACAATTAGCAGTAGCATTGTCAGATGTTCTGTGGAAGCGTGTACAGTTGGACATTGGGCTGCCCTACACACTTGTTCGTGCTGGTAAGCTATTGGCCAACTGAAGGAGAACGCAACAAATGATGACAATTTTGATGTTAAAACATGGTGCAATGGCTTAACATTGTCAGCTTTCAACAGGAGTTGTTGGTACTGGTTAGATCTCCAAAAATGCCCCCGAAAAAAGTATTTAAATTTCTGTACAGATTTGAAATCTGTATAGAGTTCAGTACATACTGTAACATACTGTAATATCTGATATTCACTAACTATTCTCTGGTGGAGAATCTCTGTGTGTTTATAATGGCAGTGATTGATTCAGCACCGGAGAACCTTTGGTGAATATCAGATTCACTTCTCTATAAATTGACCTCCAAGCTTTACAGATATTCACATCATAGATGGTGTTACTATACGGTGTTGGCCTTCTTGTATTTATTTCCTATTCGCTGTTTTACCATGAAATACTTTTTTTACTATGGTTACTGTTGATATGACCCAACAAAAACTGGAGTGGAAAATGATGTTGAGTTGGAAAAAGAAAAAACAAAAACGAAACACAATATACAAGACAACCCAGAAAACCCTCTCAAAAGGTGCACTTGTCATAAAAACCTTTACTAAATTAAAAAGGACCCATCCTACCACTTCACATTATTTTAATGGAAAGGCCATCTTGCCATAACCTGAGCCTTGATATTCTGTGCTTTGTTATTAAGCTGACTTCATGTCAGTGGACGGGAAAACAGCCTTCGGCAGTAAAGTTCATGCTAAGCAAGTTCCCTTGATGGATATCATCCATCAGAGCTTGGGTGAGTGGGACCATCTTGATATGAGTAATGACAATTAGCGGTTCCATTCACAGCAGTAAATCAACTCGGTGCTAAATTCAATGCTGAATGACCTCGGGCAATGGTCTCTTCTACTCTGGTTTATGATGGTAGGAACCTCTTGCTGAAACATTACTAATCAAGACATTTACTGTGGAAGTCATTAACAGTTATGATTATTTAATCCTGTATTCTCTTTTAATTATTTAAAGGGAACATCCACCATTATGTATAAATTTATATATATATTACCTGCATTGGCCATCCAAAGCTCCATTCACATGAATTGACTAACTCATGTACCACCATATTTACAAGCGTCCTATGTAGCCCATTTATTTCAGCTGTGGCCACTATTATTTTAGTGATATTATTAATATTTTTTAAAACAAATGCCACTCAACCCCATTGTGTCCTATGTTTTTAGCAGCTATCAAAGTGAAATAAGACTTTTGACTATCTGTGATGTCTTAATAGGGGTAGGAGGAGGCAAAAAGAGGTTAAAGAAGAGAAGAGACGTTAAAAGGGGGGATATGATCACCCTTGTATAAATATATAAATGGTCCATATAGAGAACCTTCTTCCCCATTATTCACTTTAGGATCCTTACAAAGCACAAGGGGGCGCTCTTTGCCTCTGAGGGAAAATAAGTTTAAGCTCCGGATAAGGAAGGGATTCTTCACTTCAAGGTCTGGAATCGGCTCCCTCAGGAAGTAGTTTCAGAAAGTTCTGAAGATTGCTTTAAGAAAAAGCTGGATGATTTCTAGAAGTGCAGAATATAACTGGGGACTAAAGCTTTAGGGTAAAAATAATAATGACTGTTGATCCAGGGAACATCCGATTGCCTCATGGAATCAGGAAGGATTTTTTTTTCCCTGTTGAAGCAAATTGTACCAGGGTTTTTTTTGCCTTCCTCTGGACCAACTATGTCTTTTAGGGTTTTATATCTGGGATATGTTTATTTCCCTAGTGGTGGAACTTGATGGACTTTGTAAAGTGTGTCACTGAACAAAGACCATGGTTCCTCCTCCACCAGCCAGTTTGGTGGGGGAACCCAAGTCAGTTCTGCAAAGGGGCCTACTGTTGGCTCTACTCACTCATACAGTCTCACTCATACCGATAGCCACTTTATAAATACAGCGGTAGAAGTATAACGATCAGTAAACAATATTGATTGGAAGATTTGTGCTAATAAATGTGCCAATATTATCTACTGATTAGTACTTTATGAATGTACAATCACCAGCTTTTTTAAATGGATTCCTTAAAAATAAACCAGGGACAATGTTATATGTCAACATAAGATTTTTTATATATATCAATGATTATTTAAAGAACTCCAAGACTAGAAAAAATAGACTATTATGGGGGAACCTGGTCATTCAGCAAATCTAGAATGGATTTGTTAAAAATAAATTGCTATTCATTGTACAAAATCCATTCTGGGATTCTGGATTAGCCAAGTTCTCCCATTATAATCCAGGATTCCATCTACAAGGAATTTTGTGTTCTTCCCAGGCACTCCAGTTTTCCCCAGACCTGCAAAAAAATAAACTGCTGGGTGCACTATGGATGCATGGGAAAAAAGTGACATGGGTACAATATTTATTTCCTTTCCAGCATAGTCCCCTCTATACCATTACATATTATAGTTTATATTGCACATTTATGACAGATTTATTATCTGTCCCCGAGTTGTATATTACATTAAAACATCAGCACCTGTTTAAAAAGTGAACTTTTAGTTCTGTAACATATGTGAGTTTAAATGAACTCACAACATTTTTTTTTTCAGTGGAGAAAGAAAAAAGAAAACAGAAAGAAGATATTTGCGAGTTGGCTGCACAGCCATGCAGAACATAATCTATTACTTTGGTTGCAAAACAAACCTAAATATTGATGGTAACATTGTTGCATGAAAATTGCACTTTTACTAATAGGCATCTGCTTTGTAATTCTCCCTCGATGGACTGAACTGATGCTGAATCTAACACAAAAACCTGTTTTAAAAATGTGCTCACCCAACCGTCCATTACCTCACCCCGCACAGAAATAGCTGTAATCTGTAAAACCTACAGAATAACAGCCAATGAGAAAAGACAATAATAAGGTGCATAAAAACTTAAAAGATTATTTTTTCCATTTCAGTGTCCATAGTCTTGCTTGTTAATAAAGGGAATGGAATTAAATACAATTTTCTTCAATTACAGGCCTGACCTTTAAAGAGGAACTATCCTCAAAACTCAAAAACAAAACAAAAACACACTTACCATCAATCCCGCAGGCCAGTCTCATAACTCTGGAGTTCTCTGGGTGCCGCCATCTTCGTCTACTTTTCCAGGTTCTTCATCCTACATCACCCGACCCAGGCCTGAGATCAAGTGACGTAGGATGAAAAAAAATTTACAGATCTCACTGCGCATGCGTGACTCTTTGAGCAAAAAGGCTCCTTCTGCACATACCCGAGATGCTCAGGCATGCGCAGAAGGAGCGTCCTGGAGCCTTCACCCTTTTATGTAAAAATAAATTGATAAAAAGTCCCTCCAAGGTAAATGAAATTCCAATCACAGACCGGTGCCTTTGTTATGTGTTTTACCAACACCTCTTGCTTTTGGATTGAATAAACTCCTGTGCCAGTATGGAAGACTGAGGATCTACTGTGAGTGCAGGACTTTATAAATGCCCCCTCGGATGTGGTATCTCCATGGTTTGCTGCACTCACAGTGTATTAATGAACAGAATAGCACTGATGTTATCACATACATTTTCTCTGCATTCTAAACCTTTCACCACTGGTAAAGGTCCAGATAAGAAGAGGACCTGGTTGTATGGCTCTAATCCAGTGCTCAACAGACACTAGTCCCCAATCTAACGCTGCACCCTTTACCCATAGAAAGCCACTGCATAGGCGCCGGAGGCTAGATACCCTATCCCAGCACATGGTTGGTCTAAAGACTTCTACGCGCAAGGGATGGCATTTAGGGAATGACTGACAGATTACCAGGAGCCCACAGATAATTCAGTGCATTGGATTTTGGCAGAGGCAAGTCCAGAATACAAAGCCAGAGGTCATTCAGGGGTAATCAGTCAACCAATCAAGTTATCCAAGGGTAATTACAAGCAGAGTTGGGGTCACAGGCACAGTCAGTCCAGGCAACAAAAAATCACAGGGTCAGCAACAGTAAATACAACAGATAAATACACCAGAAACAGGTCAGCCCAGCTTAAAGCAACAACAGGCAAATGTGAGCAGAAAGCATATAAAGTCTTATTAGCCAATGGCAGGGCAGAATGGAGACTAATCCGCTTCTAAAATCCCCTTTAGCTGTGCACAGCCTCAGTTTATGTGCTGGGGATGCAGAGAAGGTACATCTGAGGCTGCACAGCTAAAGGGAAGCAGGAGATGCTCCTTTTTCTTTATTCTTCCTGCTGCTGCAAGCGACACAGCTGGTAAAAATAAGCAGGATGTTATACTTTGGTGAAGCACAGGATCTCCGCCCAGTGGTATGCCACATTATCAAAATGAAGATTTCTGAAAAAAATTCACCATGGGCTCTTATGGGGAGGGTTTTTAGGACCCAAATCCCAGAATTGTGCTTTAACGGTAATTGCTAACAATAATTATGCTGACATCTTACTGTATATCTATAAAAAAACTGTGTATACTTTATTGTACTTTCACATGCCAAATGCCTTATTTTTAAAGATGCTTACCCATCACAATAACACATGACAAATACATAAGAAACTTTAATTTCCATACTGTGGATTGTGTTTTTGTTGGTAGACTCGTACCACTGACAGAATCTGTAATTGGCCCCACTTACTCCATTCTTTCCTGCGAGATCCTGACGAGGAATGCTGACCCGACTCGATTAACGTTTTTTCTGCTATTTCCAAATTAATTACAGGCAGCGGCCTATGTGACTGCCTATCTTACTGTTCTGTTCCTCGATTTACTTATTTACAATATTTAAAATTAACTTACTTATCAAAATGCTGCTCCGCCACGCTCATTCATCTTTCTGTCTGCAAATTCTACATCACAACGCCGGAGTGATTGATAAAGTGTCATAAGTTCAAGCGCTGAGAACTCGACTACAGTAAGAATTCTGGTGGAAGATTAATTAAGAGGCATCTTTGGGCGACAGGTTTTTAAATAGGTTTTGGATTTAAACAAAATATCAGCTGAAGCGGAAAGAGTATTTTAAAAGAGGGACTTAACAATTGCTGGTTCCTACAAAAGAGCGTGTAATTTCATCATTAAAATTAATCAGAAATAGTAAAGATTTCATCAGAGGTAAAAGGTGTTTAAAGCACAGTCAGCTTTCTTCTTTGATTCTTTCTTTACAATGAGGGCCAAAGCTAAACTCTGTTGCATACTATATTGGCTTCTTTGCCTGTTGTGCCTCCATAAGCTGTGGCTTTCGGTGCCCATATGAATGTGCAAGAACCCACCCACATGCCAAGGTGTACCACTTTATATTGTACATGTGCACAAAGGTGCATACCAACATGTGTACCAAGCATATGCCGTTCATGGGTAGGACGTATAGGTAAAAGGGTTATTTAGGTCTTCAGAATCCTGGCAGAAACTACTGGGCCATTGACATGCTTATCTCACCACGTTGACTGCCTTTCATTGACCTGACCTTAGCTTGTCTATGACCAGAGCTTTTGCTAGTCACATCTGATCTGTCCTCAACTTGGTCTACAACCATGCCTTCTGCCAGCTGGCTGCCCTAACCTCAGTCCGTCTATGCCCATTTCTTCTGCCAGCTACCTGCCCTGACCTCAGCCTGTCTTTGCCCATGTCTTCTGCTAGCCACCTGCTCTGAACTTAATTTGTCCAACTTCTACACCTGCCCTAACATCAGCTTATCTATAAGCACTATTTTGCCAGACTCCTGCATCACTTCAAACTTTCCCATTTCCCATTCCCATGTCTTCTACCAGCTGACTGCACTAACCTCACGCTGTCTTTACTCATGTCTTCTGCCAGATGCCTGCCCCGACCTCAGCCTGTCTATACCCATGTCAGCTGCCAAATGCCTGCCCTGCCCTTACCCTGTCTATGCCCATGTCTTCTGCCAGCTGCCTGCCCTGACCTCAGCCTTTCTATGTCCATGTCTTTAGCCAGCCACCTCCTCTGCCCTCATCTTATCTAAGACTACAACTTTTGTCAGCTGCCTGCCCTGACCTTATTCTGTACAAAACCACATCTTCTGCAACCCTTCTTCATGACCTCAGCCTGTCTATGACCACATCTTCTGCAATCCTCCTGCATGACCTCAGTCTTTCCACAACTTTGTCTCCTGATAGCCATCTGACCTTAGCTTGTCCATGACTACATCTTCGGTCATCAGCTTGCTCTTTTGGCTTTTCCTGCACTGAATACACTAATTTCCATTCAGCTCTGGTGCTAGAGCCTGGGCGGCTGGAAGAGCCTAGAGGTTGTGATCTTGCAGCAAAGTAGTCCAGGAGCCTCAAGAATTACAAAAGCATCACCCCTTGCAGCGGTCACTCCATGACTCAGATAATCCCATGTCCCTTGCAAGGCGGGATTCCTTAATACATACATGGTTGATTTGCTGTCCGTACACTAAATGGCCCCCAAAAAAATGAATACTTCTCAATATTATTGTTTCCAATGAATTGTTCTATCAATTTGGCAGGAAAATAGAAAATTCTGATGTGGAGGAACTTGAGCAGCCTCTATGGTGTTCTGTACTCAATCCTACTGAACACCTTTGGGAAGAATTGGAATTCCAATTGTGACTTGTTTCATCTCATCCAACATCAGTACCTGACTTCACAAAGACTTTTTATGCCTGAAAAATCATGTTCTATGTGGATATAGATTCTTGTGTTTAAATAAACATTTTTTGCCCAGAGTTCAGAGTAACAGTTTTCTTGTGGCTTGGTTAACTTCTATGCTCTAATCAGTTATAATGTGGTCACCCGTACATCTTTGTCAAGAGCATTACTGTTCCTTTCAGCTGGTTGTCCATTTTCCATTAATTGGCCTTTTGAAGCATTTTTGTTGCACAAGTAAAAAGTATCAATCAATTGTTCCTCCTCCTGAGATCTTCAATGCCTATTGTGGTCCATCTTATCTCTTGCAAAGTATATGGTTCACACCAAGGAAATCATTTGTAGAATGGGGATTTTGGAGAAGTGCATTATCTTCTTGTTGGTGGACACAGTAGTCTGCCTACTTGATTTCTCTTGCACGTACTGCTGACCCTTAAACTTACTGTCTTCATTAAACTAATATAAATGTCCTAAAGGCAAAATGTAAAAATATCTGGTAACTTGATAATTAATTTGAAACCATATATTTGGTTCCACAGGGCTAACCTATGTTGTGGTAAAAGCAGTGGTGTGCCAAAACAATCCAACAGCCATGGCTTTATCTTGTTGTTTGGGTTTAGTGAGCATCAATGTTTGCCAAACTCTTTATGAATGTACCCTGGGCATATTCACCCATTTATTTACCCATTTGGTATGCCTTACATGTCAATAACCACCTACTTTCTCTATGGTGTCCAGATGGCCCACCAATGAAAATCTTTCTTCAACCATGGTCTAGTTGGCCAAGTTGTTTGTGCAACTGGTTAGGGTTTCATTTTGCCTTCATGTTGTAGGTTTAATATAAGTAGACCATTTTTGTGCACTACCTGATTATAAATGCATGACCACCAGACCTTTTCACATTGATGGTTACAATGGTGACATTATTATAATTATTTAACTGATTTAATTAATTAAACTCCAGTGCCCAGGGATCGCAGAGGATTTCCAGGGCTGCATTCCAGGTCTGCAAGGAGAAGATGCCAGCGCCTGACTCTCCCTCTGGGCCAAGCTGAAAATGGATACTCAGATGACACAGGACCTGATAGATGGGTAGACTGATCTGCGGGATTAAAGGTAAGTGTGTTTTTTTGTTTTGAGTTAGTTTAGGGTTTACTTCCTCTTAAATAGCAGACGTATGTGATACTCTGTATAAAAGAGACATGAAGCACTGTATATAATGCAGAGGTATGTGGCACCGTGTTAAGAAGAAATGAAAAATTACCTCATGTGTATTAGAGAAAAATAACGCACTGAATGTATCAGAAGAAGAAATGGTTGTCTGCCCATTGGGGGTCTGCATGCTAAGGAGCAAGCTGTTTAAATGGGAAAGGGGGCAGATTTTACAATATGTTTACAAAGATAACAAAGTTACTTCTGCTATGACTATGTAATTCATAGCATGCAGTTATAATTTATTTTGTTCTGACCTGAGATCAACAGAACAAATTCTGATTGAATTCTAATGAACCTATCACGTTAGCCAAAATGCATACACTACAAGACATACACTATGCAAACATTTGGATCAAAGTAAAAAATCTGAAATATATTTTCCAATACTTGCTGTGTGTCTCCTTTTAAGAAATTGGTAAATCAGTTCAGACATGAAAATTTAGTGTATCAGACTGAATGGTACCATGAGACGGGTTTCATAGACCAGTATCTAGAAGTAGCGCACCAGTGGTCATCACATTGTCCCCGTCAGATAAAATAGAAGTAAATATGGTGAGCGCTGCATGACACTATTTTTCATTTATTTGATTTTGTTGCAAATTATTCATTATTACGGCAAATAAAACTCATTTCTGCTTGTTTGTTTATGCGAGTTGATTTGATTTTGTAGAATCCTGTGAGATTGGTGAAATATTTTCCTCAGCTACATTGTCTGAAGTCTGATCGTCCTCTCTAGAGGGAGATATGCCCACATGAAGCTGACAGCAAGGCAGCTGGCTGAGGAGAAGCCGTAGCCACAGGAAATTGCATTAATAGTGTGAAAATTAGGGAATAAAATGAAACTGAGAGTTTCTAGGAGATTGACAGACTCTACACTTTCTGTAATTATTCTGTTTTCATCTGGCTTGGTTTGAGATGTTTGCAAAAGCCTTCAGCTAAAACTAAATAATGTAATATGAAAATGCAAGGGATGCACACAAGACCACACCGGTAGCAACCCAGTCCAAAGCAACTGAAAGCATAGTGGGTGCAATGAGTTCAATAGGGACCCTAGATGGGGTGTTTAATTTAAAGGATGCTAATACCAACCAGCAGCAATCAACCATAGCTTATCAAGCTTCAAGCTCAGGAAATACCCAAAGCCCAAGTGGTGGTACTATGGCAGGCACTCCCAAAAGCACTGAACAATTTACAAATTCCTTGGAACAACCTTGTTTACACACAATGATCCAAATAAACCGCAAACATTTAGTTTAAAAATGGGTTTTTATTGCATACATTTGCAGCTATATGTTGCCATTGCATCGAGGCTTTTTTAAGTGTCATCTATAACACTTGACTATGTAAGATCCAAACCCTGAACATATATATATGTAAATATGTAATAAACCACAAGAAAAAATCTTGATTTATACTTAGGTCACACCAGTAGATGGTGCTGTGTCTTTATGCAAAGAGTGTAACAAACTTGCCATTGGAGATGTGAGACATAAGTTTTTACACACGAGGTAAGACCCAACTTTTTCTCAGAGCAGAAGTAAACTGAACCATAAAAACTAACTCACCTTTATCTTTGCAAATCCATCCATTCATCTGAAGGTTTTCTGGTTCGTGTCACGCATAATCCCAATATCCTCCTTCGTCCAGGCGTAGAGGAAGCGCCGGGCGCTGACATTTTCTTTATCCTTCTTCTTATATCGCCCGGTCTCGCAAAAAAAAAAACAAAAACAAAAATGCTTATCTCACTGCACATGTGTGAGATCTGCATTTTTCCCCCATTGCAGAAGAGGCTCCTTTTTCACATGCCCCAGATTGGGAATGCAAAGAAGGAGCAGCCAGAAACCATGGCGATAAAGACAGAGAGAGGTGGGGCTTTACCTTTTTTTTTAAAAAAAAAAAGTTTTAAACCCCCTCTAGAAAAAAAAATGAAGGTAATTTTATTAGTAATTTTTAACGTAATTTTAATGTTGTATAAAAGAATTGACTACAGTTTAATGTAAAGCAAATTTTTTAGTTTTGTTCCGCTTTAAAATGAAATGAAGCTCTACTGATTTCAGATACCAAATCTTGTGCACTTTTTAATTCCATTGATATGATTGGGTATTCTTTGTGGGGTGAACCATTCATTAAGCTAAGTGAACTATCACTTGCAAGGTAATAGATAATTAGGTAATGGATAAAATAAAAGTGAATAGCCAATATTCCATTAGGCAACCAACACCATTGTTGTGTGATTAAATGTTAAGCTGAAATTGCACCAGATCAACTTCACCTGCTAAGCAAACACATTTCAGACCTGCTGATTAAATCTAAGTCAGATTCAAATATAACTCCCTCTTGTGCCATCAAATGTGACGTCCACAAGGTAATTAGCGCAATTTCTAAATTTTGAAAATTGCCCCTAAAAGCAGCGCTGGAAAAATCAGAAAGTTTTGCTACAATTGAAATAAAATGAACCAGGGTTTTTTTTTTGCCTTCCTCTGGATCAACTATGCCTATAGGGGTTTTATCTGGGATATGTTTATTTCCCTAGTGGTTGTACTTGATAGACTTTTTCAACTTACCTAACTATGTAAATATATATCAATGCAGCAACAACATCTTATAAAAGCTTTGCTCTTGGGCTTCGATGTACTTTAAATAAAAATTACTATACAGCATTGAATATATAAAGTGTAATCATGGCTGCCCTTGTGTTTATATATAATTACAATAATATATACAGAAATAAGGTTTTTACATATTATTATCACAGATTATCATGATTACTTACATAAAGTTGACCTCATTTATATGTACATCTTAAAAAGTTGCACTACACTCCCTGTTTAAGATTCGCAGATGAATGATGAATAAATACATCATCAGAAATGCTTTAACTTTGACTTTCTGTAAAAATAGAATAATATAGATTAGAGGTGGATGACCTTGTTCTGTATTCTCACGTATAAATATTATAATAATCTTAGTCAGATACCAGTGAGGTATCTGCATAATGAGGTTGAATTGCATGTAAAAATGTGTTTTTAATATGTGTAGTGACTCACCGACATCTCACTATACATTATTGAACTGTAATTTACTGTATTATTTAATACAGAACCCTGTGATGTCAAAAGGTCATTAAAGCACAGACAAATATAGCAGCATTAGCATGTTTTGCATTTTAAAGAGCATATAAAGCTTTAATATATATATATATATATATATATATATATATATATATATACTGTGTTTGCATCAAGCAGTTACAGTACTTAACAAAGACATACTACCATCTAAGCTGCTTTAATATTTTCATGCTGTTTTCTTAATAAACATATTAAACATATTAAAGCTTGCATATGATCACCTCTCTGATACCTGACAGTCATCATACCAATTGATCAAGACTGGTACCTGATTAGATGTTGGGACAGTGTTGGGGAAATGGAGAAATGATGGCAGCTATCCATCAATGGGAGGACATATATAAGGTACCTTACCTTAGGCATTGTTCTAATAAATGTTATTGTATGTTTATGCGTGGGAAGGGTCTAGGCATGGCAGCTGTAGCCAGGAGCTCCTATGGAAGGGTGGCTACATTGGAGCTCCAGGGAGACCCTTAAAGGCAGCTTAGTCAAACTTTTGATAGATCTATACATAGGAAAATGCTGTATTTCTTTTTTTACACCATCTAGAACATTTGCGATGAAAGTTTTATGATGCAACTAACAATCATGTCAATGAAGCAACCATGTTACCTGACCACAATGATATCACCTCCCCTACTTACCACTCACTCCCCTCTCTTCCACCACCCTTACTCCATACCCAAGAAATTACCAGACCCCTTGTCTGAAAGAAATTGGCCTTATCGACCCCTCTTTTCTGGTTGCAGGTCCACAAGGGCTTTAACTTGACCAACACACTCACTTTGGGCCTGCCCCCCCTTTTGTCTGATCCTCCCGCTTCCAGGCACACAGCCCCACCTCGAGAACGCGACCAATTTGGCTCGCTCTCTACTCACTGAACCTCTGCTGCCATTTTCCACCACTACTTCAGAAGGCGCTACACCTAAGGCATGTCCTCCCACCACCATGACAGTTACTACCATACTTCCCCCAAGTACTTGGGAGAGAGGGAGGGATGCTATCTGGCTCCTACTACTGGAATGGCCCAACTTCCTCTTCCTTCCTAATTTTTTACTCCCTTTCTTTACGCCTTATGTTCTTGTCCATCCCCTCCTTCTTTCCTTCTTCTTTCCTTCTTTTTTGAGGTGAGATGAAAAGAAAAAAATAAGAAACGGGAAAAGGGTAAAGTATAAAAGCACACATACAAAAAAACAGAAAGAATAACAATTAAAAACAAGATAAAGGTAAAACTAAACCAATAATATTACACTGGAAAACAGCAGAGCAAAAGGAATTCATTAATGATTGGGGCACTGCCCCCTAATTCTTGATCGTCTAGGCATCATGTATCCCGGGAAGCTCTTGGGTGCTCCTTTTAGAGCAAATAGAAAAATTTGCCGATCTCACGCGTGCGAGCGCCAGCCCCGAGATGGATGCTGGGACAATGCGGGACCAGATGCAAGACACAACTGGATGGATCGGACTGCCCTGCGGGATTGAAGGTAAGAGTTTTTTTTGTTTTGGGCCCTTTTGAGTTTAGTTCTTCTAATAAGTAATTCAAAAAATTATCTTTCTTTAAATGCTTCACACCCTTAAAGGTGTTTCTGTTTTAAAAAACCTTTTATTACAGTTTGCATACAGTGGGTAAGCTAAAAGTACATTACACAAATTGTGCGGGGACAGCAATAAAGAAGATCCTGATGGGTAGGAATGGCATGCTGGGCAAACTGTTACTATAGGAAACAAGCACTGTCCATGGCCTTTTTTTAGCCCTTGGCCATAGTATATGTTTGTTCCATAAATATCGAGCCCTAAACAACTCGACCACAATATCACATGGCTAAGTGGGCCTGAGGAGGATAGACGTTACACCCAGTCCTACCCAGGGTGCAACACTTGCAAGAGGTGGTCCACTGATTTGAGGTTCCTAATTAAAGGGTATGAATAACTCAGAGAATGGGAAGGGAGTGCAAGCTTACATAACATATGAGTTTTATTATTCCTTCATTAGGAAAAATAATTGCGTAGGTTTTCGGCTCAAAATTTTCATTTGGTTTTCTCCTCTGTAAAAAAGTTGAAGAAAATAATATCTATCCTATCTTTCATTCTATCTCTGTTGGGTTATTAAAAAATCATCATCTTCGAATTTTGCCCAGATCCCAATTTGCATTTTCAATTTTGTTCTGAAAATGTTCCCTTGTCAATTGTCTTAAATCTCCGGTCCTCAGCGCTATCTCCTTGCACACTCCTGTGGCATTTGTTTGTTTTTCCGAGTATCCGGGGAGTTCTCCAGATGACCCACGGGCACCAGCTATACAGATGATGGAAGAAGATTCATAAGTGGCTTCGACTTTAATTTTCTGGCAAAAGCTGATAAGATAGAAACAAAAGGCTGCAAACCAGCAGAGGATCCAACTGTGGAGACTTTGAAATACCTGCGAGACTGAAGATTTGTAAGACTGTAATGTTTATCCTCTTCTAAGAATATAAAGCATTGGGCAAAACTGACCTCCCCATCCTAAGCATTTAAAGTTAAAAAATTTAAGTTTCATAGAGAAGAAAAAAGCCTCTAAACATTCAATTTGGTAAGAAGAAACAATTGTAATTCAAATTACTTTCTGTCTTGGTAACAATGGTAGCCAGAAACCAGAGGGGTAGAATCTGACAAAGGGGGTTAACCCTTCCATACTCTGTCCAAAACAAAAAATAATTTAGCTTTTGATATATGCATCACTTTAAAATCCAAAGTTGGAATTTGTTTTGGATAGAAAAGTATGGGGTTAGAACAGTGGGGATTGAGAGCCAGCAGTCGCACAAAGCGTTGGACACTTAATATATCCAATGTTTCCCAACTTTTTTAACATGGGGGGAACTCTTGAAATAACTTTCAGGTCTTCAGGGAACCCCTTTTATAATTACTATATCCCCAGCTCACGGTACAAGGGGTTGCTGAGATGTTCCTGGCTTTGCCCCCTTCCAGATGAAATAGAAAAATGAGTGTGGGGGCATATGACAGCCTAATCTCTTAGTATGTAACTGTGCAAATATCAGGGCTTTGCGATTCCTAAAACTGTTTTTTCTTTTAGTGAGAAGCTGTGATGGCAGAGGCACAAGCAAGCTTCACGTTGTTGGAGTTACGGGCCGTCATGAAGTTTTTGTTTCTTCAGGGAAAGTCAGCAAAGGACATTCACACTGAGATGTCACAAACACTGGGGGAGAAGTGTCCTTCCTACATCACTGTCAAAACCTGCATATCTCATTTCAGGACTGGGCATTTCACTGTTGAAGATGAGCCCCGCAGTGCGCGCCCCCCAACCTCAACTGACCCGGCAACCTGCGATGCTGTCCATGAGCTGATTATTGAGGACCGGAGAATATCTACAAAAAATATAGCCCAGATACTTGACATCTCACGGGAGTGTGTTGGGTTTGTTATCACCACTATCCTAGACATGCGCAAGCTTTCAGCGAAGTGGGTGCCAACATGTTTGAACAGTGTTTAGAAGAAGGAGCGAGTTGAAGCAGCCAAAGCTGTTTTGGCCCATTTTCACTTGCACCGGACTTTTTGGCTAGGTTAGTGACTGAAGATGAAACCTGGCTCAACATCTATGATCCTGAAACCAAGGAACAGGTATTCTGTTGGTGGACTACCTACCTTAGGGCTCTAGTATCACCGGACAGTATTATGTTAACCTCTTGGACCAACTGAAGGAGGCAATTAAGACAAAACACCGTGGAAAAATGACCAAAGGGATCCTTTTTTTGCAGGCCAATGCACCTGCGCACACATCCAACGTTGTGGATGTCAAACTGAACACCCTGGGTTTCCAATTGGTCCACCATCCCCCCTACTCACCTGGCCCCTACGGACTATTATCTGTTTCTGAATTTGAAGAAACACCTGAAGGGGCAACGTTTTGAGGATATTTCTGACGTCAAAGATGCTGCTAAGAGCTGGTTTGAGGCCCAACCAAAGGACTTTTATTTAAACGGTCTAGAAAAGCTGTAACTACGCTGTACCAAGTGCATCAGTCTCAGGGAGGAATATGCTGAATAAATGTGTTTTTTCATAACTCTGGCTGTCTTCTTTATGGGCAAAACTAGGAACTTCTCAGCACCCCCTCGTACATTAGTGTGAAAGTCAGTGGAAAGAATGTTTCTTAAATTGCTAGCCTTTGGGAAGAATGTCACCATTACAGGTAGTCAAAAGGATCATTGGTGTCACTTACACTGCACATTTCTGGAAGAACTCTGGTTGAGATGCCAGGGTATGTAAAAAATACAGATTGTGGGCAAAAAGGGATTCACCTTTGCAACAGGTTCACTTTATTGTTAGCTTTTCCAGTTGTTCAGGAAAGTGATGGGAAAATGCCCCATGCAAGGGTCCACCCTCATGTCACTGTTCAAGCAGGCGATCATCTATTACCATCATGATATTAAGGGGAGTGAGTAATGTGCCCCAAAATATCCAAAGGTTCCAGATAATTTCCCAGGTGCTTATGGCAGTAGAACAAGATGAAAGAGGTACATAAGGTGAATATGTGAAGAAAAGGGAGATAAAATTTAAAGGAACTTATTGTCCTTTGTTGATAAACCTATGATCTACTTAAAGTACATTTAAAGGCTCCAATTTAAAAGTTTAGGTAAATATCAAAGCTATTTTGTGCCTCAGAGCCTCATGCAGAAATCTCATACAGAAAACTACCTTACCTTCCTAGGTCATACCAAATCCCCCATTCTTGTGTCTCACACGCTCCCCCTTCAAACACTGCAGCTCTTAGTGGGAGGGATTCAGCAGCCGAGGCAGTGCTGGCAATTAAGAAAGCAGTGGGTGTGGCCAGGTGTTGATTGACAAGCCACATGCTTAGGAATCAACAGACACCATGCCCATAGCCACACCCCTGTTACATCTTCCCATTCTACTATAGTACAAGCAGGCACAGCCTACATAGGAGCAGCAACTCTTCTCTGCAAATCGGGAGCAGTGCAGCATTGTTGACACATCCAGAAGTTGTATCAGATAGACAAGATCATCAGGAATTTACTGCAGGCGGGGGCAAGAAAGAAATGTAAGTGTGGATTCATGTATATTAAAGTACATTTTTTTGGAACGCCATTGTTCCACTTTAAAGCTGGCAAATAGTAAAAGATCATCTCTCTACTCGCTCCTCCTACAAGCATTTTTCTAGCTAGCACATTTGCATGCAGCAAACCTATTTGGTTTATAATTCTGCTCCTCTCACTTGTCAAGTCAAATTCTGGCAATTATACCAGCTGCTTTTAAAATATATTTTAGATTTTTAATATTAAAAAATGGCATCATTATTTTATCATCTGCATATTGTTCATACTCATGCAGTCAGTCCCGTCTTCCTTCTTCATCCCAGTGTAGACTGGACACCAGGTACCGCCATCTTCTTCATCTACTTTCTAGTTATTCTTCCTACTTCACCTGATTTTGCACTGCACACGCAAGTGATCAGGTAACATGCTTCCCAAAAATGTAAAGTGCCAATCTTACTGTACATGCGTGAGCATTTTTTACAGTAGAGGAAAGCCCCTTCTGCGCATGCCTGAGGTTGGGAATGTGCAGAAGTAGCAGCTTGCAGCCTCCATGGATATGTGTTGTATGTATCCCAAGAAGCTGTGGGCTTCCTGTTCAGTGTTTACTGCCACGGCAGTGAAGACAGAAGGGGAGGGGTCACCCCTTTTTTTTAAAAAAGAACATTTTTAAATGTATACAAAAGAGTTATTGTCTTCCTATATAAAGTAAAAGATGGTGGTGATAGGTCAGCTTTATTATGTTAAATACTGCAGTCTTATTTTTTTAGGATTCATTGGCATCAGAGAAGACACCCACAGTCCATGTTTTCTGCCTCTTTCCACATTGTGACATTTTTGCAAAACGTGCAGCTAAACAGGTTTCTGTAATATTTTGTCTCTAGCGCTACTTCATGTTTTCAGTGGTCCATCTCACACTTTGTTTCATGCCTCTGGTTCTGCCCTAGGAAAAAAAAATTGCTATGCCATTGCCTTTGTGTGCATAATATTCCTGTGATTGAACGGCAGATCAGAGGAAGACGGAGCAGGCCCTGTCTGATTATGTCTTCTATATGGGTTGGACCACCACGGCGCTAACCTTTCCAAAACTTCCTTTAATGCCGCCGAGCAATGGAATCCAGACATTTAGCATCATAACATACACAGTGTCCTGGGGAGATAACTGCTCTGTTTACTCAATAAAGCAGGCATTGTAGTACAGCGGGGTGCGAGCGTCTCACTGTTATCTCCATCCATAAATATTTCTCTGCAATTTGTTTCAGGCGTATAAACTTTTCAAACACACAAACACATTTGAGAAGTACATTTTAATGCGGCAAGCTGTTATTCGCTTAACGTCTATTTGCTGAATTAGGACGCAGGATAAAAACTAAGGGGCTGACGTGCAAAGGGGCGAACAGGCGGATTATTACAAAGGGAGAGCAGTTGGCTCCCCCTGTTTATAAAATCAGCATTTTTCAACAATTAAATTGTTATATGCGGGGATGATGCTGAAAAAGAAGTTGTTTCAATTTTTTAAAGATTATCACTAAGAGTAGGTTCAGACCTACCCCTGAATAGCACAATCAGTGCGGCTCCCTGCAGCTGGCACCTTGCCAGCAGCTCCAACACTTGCTCCGTAGCGTCAGCGTCTTTACTTTTGACAACATGGCAGCGTCAAATGGGACTGGTACCACTCATTGCCACCCCAATTTATTCCCTATGGTGCTGCCAGTGGGAGATTCTCCCATGTAGCTTCTATTAGGAGGCAGCAGATCCTAGCATGAAGAAGCACTAAACACGTTGCAACCTCACCGCAAGTGTGAACCCAGCATAATTGTTGAAGGATAATTATCGTTCCCTGTGATTATCAGCAGGATAGATGGCCACGCTCACTAGAGGTGCTTGAAAAAGATTAAAATCTGACTTACATATATATACTTGGATTGGTCAGGAAATTTGTTGAGTTGGAGTTTTTGGTATTTTTTCAATAACCCAGATCATTGGTAGGTATAGTACAGCTCAGCCAATCCAGTTGACAGTCAGCTGTCATAGTCTGGCAGCCAGATTGCCTTACAGGATGACAGCTGTCATAGTCTGGCATCCAAAAGGGGACTGAAACAGTAAAATTCTGACCCAAACTTTTTTGGATCAGTCAAGAAATCTGTTGGGGTTGGGGTGTATGGATGAGGCTCAATGACATGTATAATACAGCTTTACAAACATGGCTGCTGGAAAATGACAGCTGTCACAGTCTGGCAGCTGGATTGAGTTATGGGATGACGGCTGTCATGGTTCAGAAGCCTGATTGGTTGAGCCCTGTCCTACAATGATAGAAATAGGAATGTCTAATTGGAATTTGGATCGCTCAAATTCTGAGCTGTACCTCTCAAGGACAGATATAATAGGGCTCAGCCAATGTGGCCACTAGATGATGACAGCTGTCATAGACTGGCAGCCCGATTGTCTGACATAATCTGGGTGAGCCTGACATCGACAGGTATTATACAACTCAAAATATCAGCAATCCAAAATTCTAATATGATATTACTGTTTGTGTCCTAACAGGTATGGCCAATCCGGCCACTGGACCATGACAGCTGTCACCCCATTAGTCAATCTGGCTGCCAGACTATGATAGCTATCATTGTCTGGCAGCTGAATTCGTTGAGCTGAACCATACCTGTCAATGAGCTGTACTACCCTGTTTCCCCTATGATAAGGCACTGTCCTATACTTTTTGAAATGCCAAAATATGCCCTAGGTCTTATTTTCAGGGGGATGTCTTATTTTTCCATGAAGAAGACTACAGTACACATTTATTGTTGAAGAAGTTACTTTCAGTTTCACTTTGCACTGCAGCTAGCACCGAGGAGTCACACAGAGGCACACGGTGGCAGGTATCGGTGGGTGTCCTATTTGCGGGGGTGCTTTATTTTAATTTTTTGAGCAAAAATCGCGGGGTGGCTTATTTGATGGGGATGCCTTATCATCGGGGAAACACGGTATACCTGTCAATGACAGATATAGTAATGTTGGATCAGAACTCTGATCAAATTCCAAGTTCTGATCCAAAATCAGAATAGCGTTAATCGGCATCAGAATAAACTTAACAACAAACAAAAACTAAACAACAAAAACAATCTAACCACCACCAAACACCACTGATCTTCTTTGTGGGTCGATCACCACCTTAAAAATGGACAATGCCCTAGGTCACAATACAGGTCAGTAGTGTCACCTTTGCTAAATCTCATGTTTTTAGAAATATTAGAAATATTACCAGTGGAAATAAAATGATTAAAATGAATCATAAATTGCTTTATTGTTGAGGTTTCAAAAAATTAAATTTTAATTAGGAGATTTCCCTTGCAATATTTTTTTCTACCACTAGATGACCCTAGTCTGATGGCCAGCATCTTTCAACCCACTTCCATTGATCCCACATCATTCTGAACCCTATTCAACCTGTGAATGCACAGTTCTCATCCTATCAGCATGCTCATTTCACAAGGACTTTTTGAAAATACACAGTTATTGGTGAATTAATAACTACAGGGTTGCATTTATTTTATATATATTTTTTATTTTATATCCACCTAGTGTTCAGGTTCAAAGTAAATAATGTTTTAAAACCATAATGTACCTAATAGGGCAGACAGCTGCAGGAAACGAATGCCAAAATGAAAGGTTTAATCCATTTAAAATTATATGGTTGGGCTTAACCACTGACTGGCTTCCGATAGCAACCTATGATTAAAATTCACATTTCACTTAAATCAGCAGGGGGACAAGTCAATGTGACAAAAGTACATTATCATTTTCAGCAAAATAGGAGTTTTCTATTAATTCTTCCAATATTTTAAAATGAATACAAATAACGCTACTCCAAGTCTTGTCATTTGACCTAATATCACATGATCTCTAGCCACCTGAGCATTGTGGATGTTTTATGTGTTTAAAGATTGCATACAGTCTGTTTTGCTTTAATTAAAAAAAATAAGCAAAAATATAATTTTTTTATTGCATATTTATATTAAATAGGATGCTTCACATGTTCTCTGTATATATAAAAGTTTATATTCACATTCGATGTTGCCTTCCCCCACACACAGAAAGTTTATCCTTAGCTGATGGCAACTTTTTGTTGGGCGACGGGTTCAGTATCATGCCATCCTGGGCTCACAGTACTGCTGACCTATTTTTTAGCTTTGTAAACTTAACTAGTTATTAAAGTTTTTGAGCAGGCGGGTTAGTTATTTTAATGCAGAATGGACATTGCCTCCCTTTTGCAGTAAAAAAAGGCGTACATGTCCAATCACAATTTTTTATTTACACTTCGCTCTCCTGGCTTCACCACGGATGCCAAAATCTTCACCTGGTCCTCTTCCAGGTTCCAGATCTTTGGTCATTTTGATTGTCGAGACCTGAAGGATGTAACTCCTATGCATGTGCATAGGATTTCATTTATTCCCGGAATCTGGGAGTGTGTTGGGATACTCGGCACCCTACATTGAGCTTCACATGCGCAAATCAGTGTATTTCACAAAAAAAAAATACGGTCGATCGCGAATAGGGTGTGTATTTTTTTTTTTGCAGAACGGTCAGTAATAAAGCAGAACTAAACCTGCAATACTCACCTGTCCCCATTCATTCTCTGGGCACCGACATCTTCGTTCTTCTTCGCTTCATGTAAACAATTTTTGGTCATGCCAGGATAACAAGCATCCATGTGAGAGTTATGTTATCTTGACCCTGCCAAATACTGTTGTCCGGACAAAGATGGTGCCACCCTTCAACGGAATGGGGACAGGTAAGTATAGTGGATTTAGCTTCAATTTACTAATGTCCCTTTTGCGATAAAATACACTTACCTGCCTGTTGGCAATCTTTTTTGAAAAGTACACTGAGTTGCGCATGGGTAACTGTGTGGGATTTACATCCTTCAGTTCATTCATTCCTGGCATGTGCAAAGGAAGCCGGGATTGCTGGGTTTCGGATCTATCTGATCCCCGCCTCACTGTCAAATTTCACTGAGCTGCGCATGTGCGTTTATCTTGATTGGCCAGGTGGGAATACCAAACCTTATTGCCAAACCTCATGTGCATGCGGCAGCTGGGTGTATGCCAGGATACCCGGTACCATAACTAAAGAGAAGATTTCAGAGAAGATTGCTAACAAGGAGGTAATTTTATTTTATTACAGAAGTGACATCAGAAATCAGACCTAAACCCGCTATACTCACCGTTCCTCATTGCATTGCAGTGGGCTGCCATCTTCATCCTTCTTTTTTTCCTGAAAAGGATCTTCAGCCATCTTGATTTAACTCATAACCGCTTGGATAACATAACTCACACGCATGTGTGCAGGAGTTCATTCATTCCGGCCATGCGTAAGGAAAGCTAGGATTGCAGATAAATTAAAAGGCCAACCCTAAATTCCCCCCTTTAGTTTTTTCTTCTTTCTTGGGACACCCAACCCCTTTTTTTTCACTTAAATTATATACCGTGCCGCCATCTTCTTTTTTCGTCTACATTCCAATCTTTGGTCCTTGGTGTTGGCGAGGCCAGGATGACATAATGCGTATGTGCAGCTTAGCAAAATTTGACAGCTGGGCGTTAATCATGGAGGTTACATTAGGTATTGCAAAAGGGACATTGCTTGTATCTTTCTCCAATATACACCTGGCCGATCGCCAATTGTTCAATGTGGGAATTTAGTTCCACTTTAAAATTTGGTTGTACTTTAATAAATTTGTAAAGACATAACCGCTGAAAAAATAGAGGGAGGAGCTGTGATATTGAAAAACTGGCCAGAAGATCATTGGAAACATAGATACTTCTAGAATGCAGTTGGATCAAGGAGGGAGGTAATGGGCTTCAGTTCTTCTTTAAAGAAAAATTGCCCCAGCATCATCTTAAAAAAGGTCCATGATGAATCTAAAATTGGGGTGAGGGGGTGCATCTTTATGCCATTTCGGGCTCCTAGGACTACTACTTTATTGTGTATTGCAGAATGGACATGTGATGCCCCTTTCTGCAATACAATAAACTTACCTGCCTGATTACAGTTACTAATTTTTTAATTACCCATCTGTCTTTGCTGCATCATGAGCACTAACATTTTCACTTGGTCCTTTTTTGGGTTCCAGATCTATAGTCTTCTTGATTAGTCAGGTGGGAATGACATATAGTTTATGTGCATAGGAGTCCATTTATTTCTGGTAGCTGGTGGTATGCCAAGGAACTGGGTACTGCACAGTGAGCTGTACACAAGCAGCTTAGTGTACATTGTAAAAAATATTGTGAATGGGTAGTGTTGGACGAATATTTCACTATTCAATTCGAAAGCTATTCGATCGAATAGGGGGATATTGTTCGGGTGATCGAACTTCGAATTCAAACACTATTAAAGTCAATGGAGGGAAATGTTGGGTTACTTTCCGGGACTGTGTAGAGCTGACAGCTCCACTCCCCTGGTTGCTCTTGCAGCCCTTTACTAGTTGTATGTTTTCTTGTATGTTGAAACTCTATCCAAGAACACATACTACAGGGCTGCAACAGCAATGGGGGGACCGGAGCTGACAGCTAGGACAAGCTACGCTTGAGCTGTCATCAGGGTTTAGCTTTCCTCAGCCAATTACAGAGCTTTAGAGATGATGAATGGGTAGACTTGTCTCCATTTAACCTCTAGTACCCGGGGATCCCACACTGACAGGAGGATTCCCATTGTTGTGCAGCCGTGGAAATCATCCTGTCAGTGTCACAGGCTGTGGAGTCACATATACTTAGACTAGGGCCGCAAGAACAATCAAAGGAGGGGAGCTGACAGCTCCACTCCTTTGATTGATCTTGCAGTCCTAGCATAACTATAGTATGTGTTCTTGGATAGAGATTCTCTATCCAAGAACACAGGAGTCCCACAGGATCCCTTGGCACTGGAGGCTAAATGGGGACAATTCTCCCCATTCATTCACCTCTAGTGCTCTGTGATTGGCTGGGGAAAGGTAAATCCCGATAGCGCTTGAGCAGTCATCAGGGTTTACCTTTCCTTAGCCAATCACAGAGCACTAGAGGTGATGAATGGGGAGACTTGTCTTCATTTAACCTCTGTGCTCGGGGATCCCATACTGACAGGTGGATTCCCACGGCTGTGAAGCCGTGGGAATCATCCTATCATTGTGGGATAACTTGTAAAAAAATAAAAGTTTGTTACACAAATCACACACATTCAATAAATTACTTTAACATTAAAGCCTCTTTTTTTAACATATTTTTTTACACATGAATTTGCAAAGTCCAATCCCGTGTTTTTCAGGTCGGCTCTATCCGAATTCAAACAGCCATATTCGGGTCTAATATAAGGACAACCTGAATTCGAACACCAACACTATGAATGGGCAGGTGAGTATTTTTTATTGCAGAAGCACCATCACCTATCCATGACACCTACCTGCTCACAATTCTTTTATCTAGAGCTTAAAGACAACCTATAGCTGCTAGCAGAGAAAAAGAAGAACACCAAAAAGCCATGGGAACAGCCAATGGATCATTGGAAAAATAAGTATTTCCAGAGTTAGGTTGGATCATGGAGGGCAGGAGAAGTTAGGAGAGTAGGGGGGCTTCAGTTCTGCTTGCCCATGATTACACATGATAAATCTAAATATCTATAACAACATGCTACAGTCGGAGTTGGAAGTGAGAAGTAAGGAAGGTTAGCCAAGTGTAACATAGCTGTCTAAAGGATGACTCAAGTAGCCCAGACTTTAAATGATATACTGCGTTCCCCTGCAATGTAACAAGAGGCTTTTCATCTTCCCAAACATCTGCCTGCTCACACCGAGCTCTGATGCTAATGTTATTTGGCCAATTAAATCCAGAGAAATCTTCTCCCCGTAGGATTGACTATGCTGATTTAATGAACACTTGACATTAATATGCCTTGCTATGTGCATCTATTACTGGATTAATATTTGATAATCATATTTCCTAACTTCCCCACTTTCAAGAAGTGAAAAATTGTATCTTATACCTCATCTCCTCTTCATGCGACCTTCCTGACTTCTTTTTTTTACCTTTTTTAAAGCGAAATTTTAAAGCAAAATCCTATGCATGGTTTAAATGTCTTCGGTAACATGGCTTGTGTTGGTGCAGAGAAATACAAAATCTTTTCATAGAGGTGACAGCAGAATAGTGTTTAGACACCAAGGGTTGCATTTTGTGGGTGACACATGTTCCCCATACACAAGGTCCCATTAGGCCAACCCTATGAAATAAGAACCATTTGTATTTACCTTTGTAATACCACTATACTGCTTCTTGGCAGATATTCCACATCATCGGGTGATAGGGTTGGTAATTCTTGTGAAGCTGTTTTCCATGTAAAGGGCCTATTTTTGCAAGTGGTAGTAAGTCTTTGCCATTTTGCAAATTTACCTTGCCAATTTTCCAAATCTAAAGGGCGTGTATGGGAGTGTGACTGTGCCCCCTGCACAAAACGAAAAAAAACAATGTACGTCGTGTTTCCATAAACCAATTCTAAATTAAAGCCAGGAAGAATCATTTTTCAATGATGGCCACCAACTTTTTAGGTTAACCACAAAGCCTATAAATATTGCTAGGGGGTCAGGAGGACCAGGAGGAACATGTCCAAAATCCAAAAAGTTTTTTTATTTATCAATACATCCTAATAATTCCATGTAAAATATATTTTTGTTCAAAGTCATTTAGAAAACTTTAAATGTGAAATTTTAATTCCTTTATCATTACAGTAAAATATAATAGTATTGCACTGGGATGGGTGGTAGATGTTTGTGGGCTGGAATGTGGAATTTTTACTATCATTAATATAAAAAAATAGGGCACCAGGAAAAAAGACCCATACCTTTCCCAAGCAAAGAATATGATTGGTTAGGTTGGGGCCACAAATGTATGACTCATTTTACCCATACCAAGCTCCCTGGAACTTGGCTGGTCAGAAAGAGGCAGCAGTTGTGTAGCTCTTCTCATTTAAAACCTGGCCAGGTCTTTGTTTTCCTTGGACAGTGGGAAGGACCAATAGTTGAGTGTAATGCCTCACCTATACAACCTAACTTTAATAAGTGGGCCCCCAGATAGCCAACTCACTATGGGTGTATGTTATGTTACATCCCAAAGCAAATGTACAATACATTTTTGTTCATTTGGTTCAACTTGTCTCTGGGTCCCTGAAACATTAAAATTGGAACGTGAAATTACACGCTGGCTGGGTAAGGGGGTTGGGACCACAAAAGTGTAAAACCATTAAGCCCCCTGGAATCCGGCTGGCCAGAACCAGAGGGGGCAGTGAGTGCGTAGCCCGCTACTTCATGACTAGAATAGGCATTTGCTTTCCCTCCAACAGTTGGAGGGACCCATAATTGGGGGGAAGGTCTTCATCCCCACAAACTATCCTTAATAAAAGGGACCCTAGACCAACAATTCACCCTGGAGAATGAGAACAGGGGGATAAAGTACATAATATAGGGGTATATTTAGAAGAAGGCACAATACATATTAAATAATTTTTTAAAAAGATGACCATTATCAATCTTTAATCGCATCATTATAATTGTAAATTATTACTATTTGCAACGAGCTGGTAATAATTTAACAATGATTCATCCATTCACTAACGCAAGAAATAACGGGCAATAGCAAGCTGCTCATGTATCAGCCTTACATTTTCTCCCATAATCTCTTTTCATTGAGATCTTGTAACCAATACAAAATCATTTGAGAAACATAAATGTATAAAAGAAGAGAACTAACAAGATACTGACCTATGAATTGGGGGTTTTATTCTTCCAAAAATAGTCTGCAACTCACATTTAGCTCCCAAAGCTCCTCTTAAATCTAGTTCATCTGCAATAAAGGCCCAATCTCCGCACATTTACATTAACCTACCCGATAGATGGAGATAAATAGCATAAATGAATGTGAATTGTTGGATGCATATTCATGACTGAGAAAAGTTAAAGTGAGGCACAATATTTACATTAGAGCTCAAAGACTCCGATCAAGGCACATCCCGAAATATCCTCCGTGCTATTTAGGGCAATTACATTTAATTTACTCGCCAAAGACGGCACAAAAGCGGAGTGTTACAAGAAGAACAATCTGCTGCACCCTAAGTGAACTTATTAAGGCTGATATACAGCTGCTTTGCCAGGGTTAGAGTTGCTGTAATTATATTTAAAAAGAGCAAAATAGCTTTGTGCGGGAAGTCACAGCTAAACACACACTTGAAACACAGATGTGTTAAATGTTTTTGCTAGGTTGGGTTTTTTTACTTTTTATGTATTTTAGTAAAATGGGAAATGGAGCGGTTCTAAGTTCTTTTTTAGTTGTTTGTTGGGAGATTCACCTGCTCTATTATTCCTGATGGCCATTTATATTGCAGCAGATAAAGATAACCTAAAATGTTACAGTTATCACCAATTCAATTAAAGGAAAGATCATCCAACTTACCTTTGTAGAGATGTGTTCAAATGTTCTGTTGTGTGGAAATTAAGTGAAGGTTCTCCAATGGGTTACATACAGCATAAAGCCAAATAAAGGGGTTGCAACTCTTGCCTGCTGTATTCCTATGATTTATAAAACAGTGAATCGGACATTCACTAAAGATTCTCTGGTGTACAATCAATTACTGGCATCATACCTAAAGGATCTAGAAGACTCTCCATCTGAGATTGTTTAATTTTTACATTCTGACCAACTTTATTTCGACCAGGACTAACTGTTAGGACTATGTCCCCTGTAAAGTAACATAAAATTACCTAGGGCAAGCAGTCTAAGTGATACCTGGTCTTTGCCAGAGCACCCTGGAACCTGGCTGTTGGGCCGGTGGTCACTAGGCTACTTTGCTGCCAGGATGTCACCAGCTTATGATCTCCAGGCTCTCCCCACCAGGGATGAGCAGGGTCAGATGGTTTTGGTGTAGGGGCAGCTGGCTAGCAAGTACAGAACAGGATGGGTCCCAGTAGAAGGTGTAGAGGAAGACAGGTATAGGTCCAGACTGGTGGCTTGCCAGAATCAAGGTCAAGACAGTCCAAGGTCTGGGCAGGCAGTGGATGATGATCAGGGTCAGGACAATATGTGGCCAGAGCAGGGAGAACACAGGCAACAGAGTCAAGGTCAAGGTGAGAGGTCCTTTAAGCAGATAAACACTGAGTATGGTTAGGGCCACAAATGTGTAAGACCCCCTTTTTTACCCCCCTTTTTTACCCATAGCAAACCCCCTGAACATGTCTGGTCAAGGGGGCAGTAAGTGTGTAGCCCTCCTTTACTTTATGATGATACCAGGTCTTTTCTTTCCCCAACAGTGGGAGGGGTCCATAGTTGAGGGAGAGGTCCTCATCCCTGCAACCTGTCCCTCACAACCTATCACAAGTTTATCAAAACAGATAAACAAATGTCCACAAAATGGACCTGATTTTTTTAAAACTCTCCAAGTCTGGACCTCTATCTCCACCTACTACACTTTTTTTAAGTTCTTTGTGCTGTTTTGATCTGCTTTATTCTCAAAAAAAAACAAAAACATAAACTTCACTTACAATAGAAACATACTAAAAACAAACAAACAAACAAAAAAAAACATAAAAACAGGAAGTTCAGTTGTGAATGCACAGTGCAACATAAATTCTCAAAGCATTACTGTTTCTCTTATACAGACTTATAAACTTTAAAAATAATAACAATTTTTTGCTTAAAAACAATTCAGCAATGACACTGAAAACACAAAAATTTCAGGTTTCTAAAGATCGGAAAACAGGCCAAACAATGGAAGTTCACAATACCGCCAAATCAATTTAGGGATCCCTACTCAATTGAAAGGATATTCTAGAGGATTTACAGCTCATCTCTCCTAAACATATTTTCCCCCGGATCTTCTAATTTAAGCCTTCTAAGTACCTTGTTGTTGAGGGAAATAAGCCGCACATTTTTAATGGATGTTACTTCACTAGAGGTGGACATATCCTTTAAGGCCGGAGACATTCCCAGATTAGAATAATAGATCCGAGAAACGCTGTTCAGATCATTTACCGGTAACTGAATTCCGTCTTTGTAGATTAATGGCGTGTTTGCATCCAGCAACAAACAATATTTGACTGAAAATCCCAAAGCCTGGATTTGCTTTGGGCTAATATTTGAAATAGAAATGCACGGAGACCTTTAAATCTTTCTGAAATGGCATCATAGTAAAAAACAAACATTTCGTGTTTGCTGTTAACAATTGTTTGGATGCTACCAGTTCTTGGCCCGGAACCAAAATTACCAGTTAAACAGAAACCTTCATGAAATACAGTTATTTAATGCATTATGGAACAGAAGTTAGTTAGCTTTAAAGAAAAGGCCAATTTAAATCTGAATTATGCTTCCAAATTAAAGGGAAATTACAGGGCACAGCTAGAACGCATTCTGAGCTATTATTATTTTATTTACCAGCAAGTTATTTTTTTACTTAATGTTTATGCTTTGTTGCTCAATTTGGGGGTGTAGTGTTTCCTATGTAGATTTGCAAATACTCTGGTGGTCATCTGTATGAAAAAATGTAATTGGATTTACTGATAAGCATTCTTGTTTAAAGGGGACCATGCTCTCATCCAGAGGCACGCTTTAAGGTACTTCCTCATATCAGCCACAATTTGGATTTGATTTTTTTTTTATCCATATTATTGGATGATAGTATTGAGATGAGACAGTAGGACCCCCTTAAAGAAGGACTAAAGAGACCAAAATAAGACTGCAATAAGCATTCTTACCTGCCTGATCAACTGTCAAAATTTGCCAAAAGTTGCCAGGACTGGATGAACTCCCGAGCACCAGTACAAGTTTTACGTCATACCAGCCATTTAAGATGGCCAGGGATCAAAAGAAAAAAGAGAAAATGGAAGAAGGTGGCGACACTCCACATGGGACAGTGACAGGTGAGTATAAACTGGGTTTAGTTTCATTTTACGAACCAAGAATATAGGTAGGAGACGCACCTCAGCTACTCCACCAGTTCAAGAGCAATTCATGCAAAAAAAATTATAGATTAAAGCGGAACCTTCACAAAAAAAAACAATACCATTTACTTTTACCCTTAATAAGTGATCAAACCCTCCACAAACCGAGCCCAATGAGTCTTATGCAGTCTTGGCTTCTCTCTTCTTTCTGGAACTGGGTGGAACAGCGAGTGCAGCTACCTTTCCTTTTTCTTTTGGGATCTTCTTCAAATATAAAAAAAGTGCCAAACTCACTACACATACATGAGATATGAGATGGAGCCTTTCTTTTTTATCATTATGGGAAAACCCAATCTCCAGTATGAACAGAAAGAGCAGCCCACAACCTCCTGAGATACTTTTAAGCAAGTAAACCAGGAGGATGCGGGCTTCCCCTTAAGTATTTACCGCCGCGACAGTAAAGAAGAATGGGGGTGAAAAAAACATTTCTATTATATAGGAAGGATAGTCACTCTTTATATATTATTAAAAATGTTGAGATCCATGTCCGAGGTCCATGTTAAGCAAAGTTTTTTTTCTTTTATTACTACCAATTCTCTATAAAAACTTGTTAATGTAACAGGTCTGAGTAAAAGGTTTGGAGTAATATAATTCTATTGGTAATTAAAAAGTATGTTATTTTTAAATAAAGGTCCATACATCCAACCGCAAAACGTGCCATTAATGGAAACAAAACCAAACCAGGAAATTAGGTTCAAAAGGAGGGGCAACTGGAAGCTATGGTAGAAGCGGAACGATGCAAGATCCCATTTGTAAGAGTGTTGTCAATCCAACAGAGAAACTGCCTCAGCACCTTCATGGCAGGGTCACCAGTGTAGAAAAGTTACAGATTTAAGAATTTTGTGAAAAATTTAATTTCCTAAACATTTTCAAGCTTATAGGAAACTTTAGTCATTGGCTATAGAGCTACATTGACTTTCATTTAAGCTTCAGACTGCAAGCTGAAGGTTAACATCTCTTTGCAGTTTGTAAGCACTGTTGCATTTGGGGATGCTGCGTAAATGAATAAAATTAATATGTATCATTTTACGATCGCGTTTAGCACCGTTATGAACACCTAAGCTTACAAAGGTGTCACATTACTATTACCGATGAACCAAGTAAATTTTTATTCCTAGAGAAAAGATCATCTACTTTTTCATGTCTTCCTTCCCAAACAATGGTCTGAGATTTTATGAAACAAGCAAAAGGTTGCCTTCGCTCTGTATTAGCTCGTTATTCCTTCAATTTACGGGCCTGTAATAAACAATGAAGGTTCCTGAGCAATGTTTGCGTGATGAAGGCGTCTCGTCCTCCCTCTGCTCGCTGTGTTAATTATTGATCTTCAGAGAGGAGGAATTACATGGAAAGGTTTAGATTATTCCCCTGGGTCCTTTTATGTGAGATAGATCTGCTGAGTGTCAGCCACAGTTACTAAAAGGGGAGAAATATGAACATCTCTCAGTTTTCAAACACGGCTTGTGTTTACTGCTGAAGATTCCATAGCTACGACTATAATCCGAAGACAAAATCTATTGCAAAGAAAGGCAAGAGACATTAAAAAACATATCCTTGGTATATACTGTATTTATTTTCATTTAAAGATGTATAAGAGAGTAATCAAATTATTGACAATTTAAATACTATATTAGGAAGATCTAATTCGAAATATCCATTCTTCCAGGACAATGAGGTGCATATTTTGGGCAGTGAGGACAATTGGTTAGCAAGAGACATTGAAGCCATCAATGTCTATGTTTAGAACAACCATCTCTGAACAGAGGTGGGGGTCATCAACATCATCTGTCTTCCACCTATATTGCCATTTTAACATATCTACGATAGCAATTTTTTTTTAAGATCACACCTTCAGCCATGTTATTGGAAGATTTACCAATTATGCAGACTTCCTGACACCAAGAATGATGTTATGTAAGTAGAACATGGTGGTTTACCACATTTTTACACCTCTTGGTCTTGGACAATCTGCAATACTATATTCCAAGATGATTAAATGAAGGTGTTTGTGATGTGTGAGTATACACGCTTGGGGATTTTCTACACTCGTGCAATTGATGAAGTATCTTAGGACCCTGCAAAATGTCTTCTTCAAGAACAAGTTCAGTTGAATTGTTCAGTTGTACTGTCACAGATCCCCAGAGGACCATGGGATGGGTGCCATTTTGTGTGGCACCAGGGAACCTTACACTCCCCTGCTGCCAGCAGCAACTCAGGATCCTATACCATGGCACTTTTTCACTTTTTAAATGTACGTCCTTTTCTCACTTTGCACAATGCACTCTGCACCAGACGAGTAAGGTCCTTGTCCTTCTTTAAGGCTTTGCCCTGAAAGTTAGGTTTAGGGAGGGGGCATGACCTTATGATCTGTGCTCTCCCTAACCTTGGATCTCTCTTCGGGAGGGCCCATTGCCCAAGTTACCTGTGAAGGCTTGGCTCCTGTCTAGGTAAACTCTGGTTTCTCTTCAGATTGTAAAAAACTTTCACTTTTACTATTGCAGCCTAGGCTATGGATTTGGTAAGGTGGGCTTCAGTTTGAGAAGCTTGTCCCCTGTTAGGAGCCTTGCGCCCCGGGGGGTTTAGGTAAAGAGGTCTTATTCCCTTTAGGGATGGGACTATGCCAAGCGCCTGGTGCAATTTTTTGTGTGGTACACTTGTTCACTAACACTTTTTTTACGATGTTGATTTCAACACAAAAGATGTTAGCACATTGCTAAACTTTACTTTACTTTTACTTTGATAAAAAAAACTCTGTTCAGAAATCCCATTCCCTAGTTATTTCTTGAACTAAATCATGTGACTCTTCGACAGCTGACCCCACCTCAGAGAACTAGAATTTTCCACTGACACGCTCCATCTGTTGGTGGAAGTGTGAACACCACCTAAGATGGCTCTGCTCCAGCACTCCCCCTGGTGGTGGATTCTGTTACTTGCTGGTCACATGATCCCCATTTTCCCCATGACCACCCATATGCAAGAAAGTAACTGGCAACAGGATGTTGCCTGAAAAAGGAGTTCTTCTAGTCTCTGCTTCCAGGTTCCTGTCTGCATTTCCTAATTCTGACTTTTTGGTATATGGACCGTGGCCCTGACCTTGGCTTGTCTGACTACTCTTTTGCCTTTCTTCCCTGTACCTATCCAGTTAGCAGTTGGATACATATACGCCTCATACATGTCTCTGCCAAGCGGGCTGGTGATAAAGAGGATCCACCACCCCACCTGTGATTATTGTGACACCATGACAGGTACTAATGACTACTAGCTGTAGTTTATGTTATTGTATTGTATCATCTTAAATCTTCCTCTGTTAAAATTTTGTTTTGAATTGTCTTTAGTTTTCGTAAAATCTCCACATTTAGCCTGCTGTTTGTACTTTTTCCCAAAAGTAAAAAAATCTTAGTCCTCTCCTAAACTAACTTTTTTTGGATTTATTGGCCTCACCAAGAAAGTAACTTTTTCTCCAAATTATTTTAAAATTGTCTTTACTGAGAACCTTAACTAATAGTGTATGCCATTGGAGGTTCAAGCAAGCCATATTTAAAGGCTCATTTTATCTATTGATGTTCTTCGTTCCTCTTCATTCCTCTCTCTTTTTCTCATTCTCTCACTTTCCCTGTTCCTTTAAAATTATGTCCATCTTTTAACTTATTATAATGGTTTAAAAACACCAGTCAATATGTACAAGGAATCACTAATTACAAAAAATAACAAAGCAATTAATTCTTTGATAGACCAGTATTCAGCTTGGAGAGAATTATGTAGTCTGAGCCAAACCATCGATCTGATACATAATAAATTACTTTCTTATCTTTTGTAATTAGTATGTTTCTGTTTTTTAATGATTTTACTTTGAGTGCAGGGGTGAAAATGGAGGAGTTACTTATACGGCCATCACTAATGTCAGTAGAGGTATTGGCACATTCCAGGATTAATCACATCTACATGGGAGACTTTCCTGACATAATACTGTAATTTTTTTTCCTAATTCAAGCTGTTTAGAGTGTATTAGTTGAATATTAATTGCCAGCCTTATAGGTTTCTTTATGTTTACTTTGGTGGTGTTGATGAAAGCTTAGGACAATAGCTTTCGGGTATTATAAAGCAGGCCAGGTGTGGATTTTACTTCAACAAAAAATACAAACTGAAATTGCATGAATCTCAAATTTGTTATTTTGATCAAATGAATAAATTGAATTTTTGTTGATGTCACTGGTCCTTAGTAAATGGATTGGCTGCATCTTCAGTGATGTCATCAGTCACCAGTGAATAGATAGGCTGCATTCTCCATGGCTGGTATTCCATGCCTATTGGATGCAGTTTTCCAATACCAGCTGAATGTAGTTTTCCAATGTCTAAATGTTGGTTGAATGTAGTTTTCCAATACCAGTTTGGATGAGAGAGCGAGTTTTTAAAACTCGATCTCGTGGCAAATTTTTGTTCCTAATTCAAGCTGTTTAGAGTGTATTAGTGGAATATTAATTGCCAGCCTTATAGTCAATCAGAGAGCTCTAGTGATTTTGAATGGGGAGACTTGTCCCTATTAACCTCCAATGCCGGGGATGGCACACAGGGTTCCCAGGGCTGCATGAACGAATGCAGCCCTGAGAATCCACTACGACCCCTGGGCTCTAGAGGTTAATTAACCTTTAGTGCCCAGGGATCGCAAACAGGAGGATTCCAGAGCTGCATGAACAAATACAGCCCTAAGAGTCCACTCCAATCCCAGACACTAGAGGTTAATTAATGAGTTTCTCCATTGAGAGTTCCTCTGCAGTTTAGTTCCCACGGTCACCGGGCTAAGTACAGCCAGGAGTGCCTCCAATCAGCTGTGACTGCAGGCGAACTCTCAACAGAGTTTTTCCATTGAGAGTTCATCTGCAGTTCAGTTCCCACGGTCACCGGGGGTCACAAAACAAACACACAAACAGGTGGATTCCCAGGGCTGCAAGAATGAAAGCAGCCCTGAAAATCCACTGCGATCCTAGGGCATTAGACGTTAACTAATCTCCAATGCCGGTGATCAAAAATATTTCCTCAATCTTCCAATAGTTTGGCAAAATTGGTTGGCCGAAATTTCACAGTCCCATCAGAAGTTCGAGGAATTTTTTTACGAGAATGCCAGAGGCTCATCCCTAAATACCAGTTGGATGTAGTTTCCAATACCTGTTGGGTGTGTTTTTCCAATGCAAATTTGATGCCATTTTGCCAATACCTGTTGGATGTAGTTTTCCAATACCAGTTGAATGTAGTTTTCCAATACCAGTTGGTTGTAGTTTTCCCTTTTGTTTCTTTCTTAATAACTACTAAAATAATGATGAGAATTTTTAAAAAGGAGTGATAATTTTCAAACAATAAAGTTGTAATCAAATTAGTTATCCCATCATGTATCATTCCAGAATTTATCTACCCTCTTTTGTGTCAGGATTTTGGATGTAGTTTTCCAATATTGTTTGTATGTAGTTTTCTAATACCAATTGGATGTAGTTTTACAATAGAAGTTGGGTTTAGTTTTACAAAGGGCTGATTCCACTATAGAGCCTTCAGTGGCAATGGCAATTGTTCCGTTTCTTGCTTAACAACTCTTGCAATACTGATGTAGATTTAATAAGAGTTGAGAATTTTCACCAATACAATTGTAATCAATTCAGTTATCCCATCATGTTGCATATAGCATGACAAAATTGATTGACCCTGTTTTGTCCCAGGGTTTTAGATTGGATGTAGTTTTCCAATACCAGTTGGAGGTAATTTACCAATACCAGTTGGATGAATCTTCCTATTACTGGTTGGATGTAGTTTTCCAATAACAGTCATATGTAGTGTTACTACTCAATGAATTTGTAATCAATTCAGTATTTCCATGATGTCACTACATGCTGTAGTATAATGACTAAGTATGTGCAATTCTTTATAGGTACTAGACACCTGTCTAATATGGTGATTGTTGACCGTCCATTTCTGTATTGAGTATTTATGCGCAACTATTGGAGAACTTAAGATTGCCCATTTTAAAATCATGCAGACCTTCAAGTCAACACAATAGCAAACACTGCACTGTTTCTCTTTGGTTTAATTCCTCACATTACCCTTTATGCTTCTGAAAATTTGTGCTAAAATGGAATAGATGTCCTATGCAACCTTGATGTTAATGTTACCATCCAAGCAGCCCCATGCCACACAGAGAGTGCACAGCTGATATATGGATTCTCTCCATCGTGTTGGCATCAGCGTAAAGCTGCCAAAATGTTTTGGCACCTGATAAACTTGTAATTTGGAATTGTGCATTCTCTCAGGGATCATTCTGACACACACAGTCAGGCTAACATCCTGAGTGTTCAGTGATTCCACTGACATGAAAAGCTTTGGATGTGCTATGGGAATCCCAGCTAGTTTCAATATGGAGAGACGGTTGTATGTCAGTTGACATTTTTTTCCCTAATATTTGAATAAATAAATAATAATTATGGAAGAATGGAAGAATTTGTAATAAATAGATTTACTTTAAAATCTACCTCACCCCATCCAGAGATAGGTAAGTTGTCAAAATATTGATTGAAAATTGGTTTGTCTGGAATAGTGTTATCTTTTTTTGACTGTGCTACAAAAAGATCAAACCATTCCAGACAAGCCAAGATTCAATCCATATTTTATCTTGCATATCTTTAGTTGGGGTGAAGTTGATTTTAAAGTCAAGCACTTAAATATTCTTCAATTATTTAAAAAAAATCTATGAATCTCCGTTAGAAAGTATTTCATATAATATATTGATTATATTGTATATACTAAAATATAAACCGAGGTATAGGAAAACCTTATTGACTTAAGTACAAATCTAGGGCATAAGATGTGTCTGTTACAGCTAACATTCAAATTAGTAATCAACATAAATAACAATATAATGAATGTGCATGCATACATATATAATTTGTTATTGAAAAAAAAAAAGGTAATAATTCAAATTAATAATGGGCTCAGTTTGTTTGTTTTTATTTCTTTGGAGTTTGTTACACATGTTACTTGATGACATAGCACCATCTATGGGTGGACAACAGTTATGTAATAAAAGATCAGAAAGGACACTATGCTAGCTGACAGCTCCCCTCCCCTGATTGCTCTTGCAGCCCTGTAGTATCCTGTGTAGGATTGCTCTTGTAGTGTCCTGTGATGTTTCCTATGGCTGCATTCATTGATGAGCACTCACTCGGGACTCACTCCTTCTGTGATTTCCTTGATCTTCCGATGGGTTCACGAAATCGGTTTGCCGAAGTTTTGTGGACCCATCAGAACTTCGAGGAAACTTTTGCGAGCATATCAGAGGCATTCTCGCTCATCCGTAGCTACAAATTTAACTCCTATTAGTTTTAAAAAGGCATTTTCCAAATAATAAGTTAACTTTTAAAAAAAGATTACATTTAAATATTTTACTTTGGATCTTCTAATAGGGATTTTGGTGACAAGCAAAGCCTAGCAATTACACACGTCATCCTTCCCCACCATTCCCCCCAATAATTCTGAAGCCAATGCCATGTTTGGTTGAAATTACCTTACAACGTCACAATGTTGGTTTGCAAGAGGATAACAATTTAATACAATCTTTTGGTGAAAATTTCTTTCATTTAAAAAAAGAAAAAAGAAACAGTCTAGCAAAAATTCCAGCTTGTTCCTGTCTACAAGATTTGTGTGTTTGCAATAGAGAGACCGGATGCCCTGAGGTTGATTTTATCTATTAGAATTGGTGGAATTGGTGTCCTCAATAGCAACATTTGAGCCACATATTGCCACAGTGATATTCCTGATTTTGATATGAAATGATAAAAAAATGCTCCTTCTGTAGAAGCTGTGTTGCCCTTGCATAAATTACAGTCTGTCTCTATGTTCTTATCCTCAGCATCTCAGAAATGCTGAAGCTGTGTTTAAATTAATTTCCTTTCTCTGATTGCCTGAGACCAGGCGGAAGAGATGTTTCTGATTTTGCCGGCACGGTTGCATAATTCCAGAAAGGCCAACCTGAGCACCTCTGTTTTCTAATTGCCCATGCAAATTGCTTTCTATTCCGGATACAATGTGTTATCAAGCAGAGTCCTGTCCCTTCCAGCTCTTCCATATTGCACAGAGAAGAATGGGTGGGGTGGGGGGGGGATCATGAATCTGCTTGTAGGGAGAAATATATTGGTGGCGACTGCTAGAAATGTTAAACAGACCTTTAACGTGTCGCTAAAAGGCCAGCGCCATCAACGGCGATAATGAAATGCAGCTTTTAATGGGAATGGGCTATGGTTACAAGAGGTGAGGAAAACAAATACATAAATACACGACTGATGTATCAAAGTGTCAGTACTAAGAAACGATTACATTCTCAGAGAGATTCACACATTCTGGGGAAGGTTTATGTCTTTTTAGGTGGCTATGAGGGAGTTACTCCTATTTACGTAGCAATAGAACTTTAATATATTAGAGCATACATGATCGGGAGGGAGCTCTGGGGTTCCATTTTCTTACAGCCCCAGCTGCTTAGCCCCCTTTCATTTGACCTTACCCATCTACAAACCTCCCAAACCTGAACATTGCAAGGTATTCTGCGAAAGCTGTAACATATCCCCCATGGATAAACCGTAATCCCCTACCCCAAGGTTGCAGGTCCTCAAAAGCATCACCCATCTCTACAATCCAACTATTTTGGCATCTGCTACTGTTCCCAGACACACTACTCTTGGGAATTAAATCAAACACACACAGCCCTTTACAGACTTTACCAAATGTAGATTAGTCCCTCTTACTCCACTCTATTGGAGCCAATGCACCTAAGGTGGTACCCAGCAACACCAAAATGCTCCCCTCCAGTACCACCCAAGACCTTTCAACCCTCTCCACATCACCATCAATCTCCCCAACCCACAACCCCTTCTCAATATAAGAAAGGGTGGGCAGGGAACGTCTCTCACCAACTACTTCCTCTCTTACTGACCCTCACTTCCTCCTACTGCCCTATCTATAGTTTCTGACCCCACCCTGACCTCCTACTCACCCCACCACCTAACCCCTTCTTCTCTTTTCCCTTGAGCCCTCCATCATGTCTGCTTTCAACCTATGCCTACATCCTTGGTTGAAGGCTTTCCATTTCTTGTTCATGCAGGGCAAGGCAACAGATTCTACTTATTTATACCTACTTTTTATCTCCCCACTGCTGGGTTTTCCAAACTAAACAAAAATATTTTTGATGTTGTTTTTCCCCAACTTAAAAGAAGCGACCATCATTCAAAATCCTTTATACAGATTTTCAATAGCTTCACAGCCCACTTCCACAGACTTTGCAGAAATAAAGCCACCTCCAGCTCCTGTTGGGCATTCATACCACATGGCCCATTCATTCCTTAGTCATGGTGGCCCTTTAGTTTATGGCACCAACTATAGAAATATATTGGTCAAGGGAAGTGTATATGCTGAAAAAGTTGGATGAAGTTAAGACCTTCAGCAAAGGTTGCATAACATGCGGTAGGGACAAAAGTTGAAGAATTTGGAAGCATGGCTATAGATAAGCAGGGGTCAAGGAGCAGATGTTGGACACAGGACTACAGCCACTGGCTCTCTGAGTTTCACAGCACAATGCCCCCATGGGCGCAGCATAAGCTTATAAGGTAAATAGGTTTTCCCAAAAATAAAAAAAGAGGTCTCAAAAGTGTAAATTGTTTTATAATTCATTGTCCATCTAGCAGTTACTTCCTCACAGGTGCTGCAGTTCAAGTGTGGCTACATTCCTGCTCCACAGATACAGTGCAGTGAATGTGATCACCCTGAAACAAAAGGTGTATTACTGGTCGGAATACCAGGGGACAAAAAACTTTAAAAGGAAAATGAATGCAGCTACCACATCTATAGTCTCGTGAGCTGCAATATATTAATTTTTTGTTAATGGGTTTAAATGCAATCAAATTTCTTCAGTATTCCAAAATGCCGCACTCCTAATAAGACCATAAATATCATCAACTTCCAGGTAACCATTTCAATCTTTTCACACTTTCACATGATGAATTATATTAAGAAATATTCTTGTGTGGTGAATGTGGGTGATAGACCTTATTTAGAAGAATAAAATATCCTTATTAATGGCTTAACTTGCTTGCAGCTCTTCATAGATTTCACCTCCTGCTTATGTATTCATTTTTAATTATGGCAAAGGAACTGCTTCATAAATTATTAAAACAGAAATTAAAATGCATGTTACAGATATTAAATGGGACCTGAGCTCAAATGTCAATATAATGCTAAGGGGCTTATATCTGCCCAGATATGCTGGGGTTCTCCACCTATTCATGCAACACAATTGGGCAAGGTTTTACATGAGGACCTAAATACTTCTGCCCCTTTCGCCCTTTAAGTGGAAGACCGCATGGTTAGAAGCACCCATGCGCGTAAGAGTGGCAAACTGTACTCCAGGTCAAAGAATTTGCACACTATGCCCTTGGGTTTGCAGTGGTGGTGTGTTTCTTTTTTCTCCAGAGATGAAAAATTAACAATAGGACCAGCTGTGACTTGTTGCTTCTAGAAACCACAGTGTTACACACCACAACTGTGTGTAAACACATCCACTCCCATTAGGCTGAATGGTTGAGCCTGTTGTACAGTGTTACAGTCAACCACCAGTCTGAAGTGGCTTTTACTGTTTCTGGAGAAAATGTTTCTTTGAACTGTTTTCAGCACCAGCAACGTGTTCGGGAGTCAATGATGACCCTGCTTAAAACACCCAGCTTCTCTGTCTCCTCATTCTTGGATGATGGCTTCCTTGATACTCATACCATGTAGACAGTGTCGAGCTCAAGGCACCCAACTATTCCTCCTGTCAAACCTAAAATGATGGCTTCAACTTGGCTCACCCCATGCAGACAGGGTCCAGTAGAATATTGGGCAAAGAATGATGACTCTGCTTAAGGCACCCATCTATTTGACCTTCTCAATCTTGAATGATGGCTTCCTTGTGGCTAATACCATATAGAGAGGGTCCAATAGAGTAATGGGCACACAATGATGACCCTTCTCAACGAACCAAGCTTTTCCACCTCCTCAACCTTGAATGGTGACTTTCTTGAGGCTCATACCATGTAGACAGTGTTTAGTAGAATAATGGGCACACAATGATGACCCAGCTCAATGCACCCAGGTTTTTGTCATCCCAAACCTTGAATGATGGCTTGCTTGTGGCTCATACCTAGTATAAGGGGTCTTATAGAATAAAAGCACATACCCAAGTCCAGATTCTGCAGTCAGATTTTTTGTTCCCATTACAACCTGCACACACTAGTCTTTCTCATGCTTTTCACTCCAAACATCTTAGTTTTAGGGTAAAGGTCTCATTGCTCCTGTAAACTCTGCCAAAGGGGATCAGAGTTTGCCTTGGGTGATCTTCTTTTTCAGTAGGAATGATGATACCAAGTCCTTAGGGTTTCAAGCATTAAAGTGGAACTATGTGATCAGACAGAGCTTTATTGAGAAGAGGAACAACCAATGTCTTTCGCAAAAAAGCATTCTTACCTGCCTGATCGTTCCTGGCTTTCCTTGAGGCTGCGGGGACTGAGGGAACTTTTGCATCCCAGCTTGGGAATTACAATTTAAAATATGTTACAAAATATTCTATAAAGTTACAAAACTGTAAAACTTGTGTGAAAAATAGAAAAACACCCAAAGTGAGTGGTAATTCACTACTGACTCCTCTTGACATTTTCCCATGCTCCAAGGCAGCCTGGTTACATATTCATTTCTGCCATATTCCTAATCATGGGGTGACACCAATCAAGTTCTCATCTACAAAAATAAATCAGTACTGTCACTTCACCGCTGAGAAGTCAGCCAATCGTGCGTTCAAATACCTTCAAAAGTGCCAAATACGTATGAAGCGCCAAAACTAAGAACGGATTATTCTCCTTTAATCACTCCCTCTGTTCACATCTCTGGAATAAGCCAAAACCATAATAGAACAATCGCTAACGGAAGCTGGAAGGAAGCCCAGATGATGCATTGAGCGGTAGGGTGGAGAAGACGGAATTCTCAACGGCTCAGGTACACAGGGAGAGGAGGACACAGGACAATGCCATGAATACTTCATGCTGACACAAAAGCTTACACTCAGTCACAAAAACAAATCAAGAAAATATTTCTACCAATAGATGGAAATGCAAAAAGCAAGTCATGATTTTTTTAACCTGGGTTGATTCACCAAAGCTGTTCACATAGCGAAGTAAATTATCATCTTGCAAGGGATATTTTATTTAGGCTAGTGGAGATAGACTTTCGTAGGGGGAACCTCGGTGATCCTACAAATCTGGAATGGATTTCCAAAAAATATTTTCCTATTAGTTTGGAAATGTTTAAATCCTGGACCAGATCCGTTGCAAGTTTGCTGCATCACCCAGGTTCACCCATAATCACCCATAATAATCTATCTCCTCCAGCCTTGGAGCTAAATCATAAATCAGGCCCAATATATCTTTCCAGCCTTCTGGGCATTTAAAGTAGGCATGGTTAGTATCTATGAAAAGGGTATTTTTCTGTTCCTCTAAAAAATTCCTCTAAAAAATTACGTTGTAGAGTGTGTGCCAGCTTCCAACATTAAGGCTAAAAACTGTTTTGAAAATTTTGTTTAATTACATTTTTTTTAATGGGTAGCCAGAATATCTCAAAGAAAGCCACACAGGCAGTGTTGGAATCCTTATAATAAAGCAGAATGTTTTACACACAGAAAAAAAAATTCCATTTACTGTTACTGGTGAAAAGTCTTCGATCCCTCCTCAAACCGAGCCCAGTATGTCCCACTGCACCCAAGCTTCCTACTTCTTTCTGGGTTCTTCTTCCAGGTTCTTATCATAATCACCCAATCTTGCACTACACAGAAGTGTGTTCCTGAAAATGTAAAAAAAAGAAAATGTGTGGATCTCACTATGCATGTGTTTTTTTTAACATTCTATTTAGAGATGAGCGAATCGAAGCTGACGAAGTGGAATTTAATCCGATTTTCAGGAAAAATTTGATTTGATCCGAATCCGAATTTCCTTGCGATTCGTGGTAACAAATCGCAATTTTTCCTGAAATGGCGGCTGCACGTCTAAAGACTTTAGAGATTCCACTACGATCTTTGCGCACTACAGGGGATGAATAGGGACTTGTCCCTATTCATCCCCTGTAGTGCCCTCTATTCTTAGATAGCGAAACTCTATCTAAGAATACATAGAACAGCTCTGCAACTGCAATCGCTCTTGCTATGTTGTGATTTTGCTATGTATTCTTAGATAGATTTTCTCTATCTAAGAATACAGGGCACTACAGGGGATGAATGGGGACAAGTCCCCATTCATCCCTTGTAGTGCCTGGGCATTGTAGTAGAGGACTGCAGTTCAGTTTCCCACTTGAAGTCACAATGGCAAAACTGAACTGCAGATGACCTCTGCAGTTCTACTACGATCTCTGCACACTACAAGGGATGAATTCGGACTTGTCCCCATTCATTCCCTTTAGTGCCCTGTATTCTTAGATAGAGAAACTCTATCTAAGAATACATAATTGAAGTACTGCACGGCAACCGCGAAATAGCAGAAATGACCGGAAATAGACGTTTTTTAACGTGATTCGCCGCGAATAAATTCGGATTGAAGCAAATCTTTTTTGAAAATTTGGCCAACCGACCGAATTGAATTTTCGAGACATTCGCTCATCTCTAATTCTTTTGAAGCCCATTGTTGACACATGCCAATCTTGGGTATGAACAAAAGAAGCAGGCCACAGCCTCCTGGAATATTTGTTGGATGGTTTTCCCCTAAAACTATACTGCCACGGCAATTGAGACAAAATGGGACCCCCCCTAAAAAAACAACAATTTATAAAAAGTAACATATTTTATATTATAAACAGGGTCAGCCATTCTTTATATAATGCAAAAATAAAACAGCAAAAGGTTCACTTTAAAGTATGGATAGTCCCTTAACCTACTATAAAATACTACACATATGTACACAATTTATGTATCTGTGGCTGAATACATTGTTACATTCGGCATCAAGCAATGTGCTGGGTTAATTGGTGTCCCCTCCTTGTGTGTGAATTAACAGAGGAAGAATTGATGAAATACCCTTCCCTAACAGTCTGAATGTAATTAAAATCATATTTCAACCTTCAAAAACAGTTAAATATATAATATTTTTGCCTTCTCATTACTGTCATGCATTTAAATAAGTCTCCTGAGTTCATTCATCAACACTCCCAAAGAGTAATTCCTTTCTGGCCTGCTCAGGTTAAGTTACATTGACCTCTTGTGTTCCCCATAGGACAAGCTGGCTCTGGCTTCTTTATATTGCACTGGCATTCAAGCCTTCAAGACCATTCAACAGGACATTTTATTCTGATTAATTAATATTTATTAATTTAACTCTTAGCTACAACATCCTAAATGTACAGGACATTGTTAAATGATGACTTATATTGCCCTGGTTAATGATTGTATTTCATATTATCTTGTTTCTTTTCCTCCCCCTTATTTGTACCCTCTTGGTTGCTACCACCTTGCCCCTCACCTTTGTCTTTTACTAATTATATATATACTGAAAATTCTATTTTTATAAACTCCATAAGGAAATATTGAAAAAAAATCATTTAAAATTTTGTTTAAGAGGCATAATTCAGTACCCGTTCCTTGTTCACCACAGATTTGGGTTCGGTGCACCAACGTTCTCTAATTCTTCCATTAGTAGGCATTAAAAAAAAAAATAGGAAAGTGATTTCATGACAAGCATCCTATTTTGCTCATTTAACTTCCCGAGTTTACTTTAATTGCAAAGCCATTGAACATCATAATATAATAATAGTTCATTGTTTAATATTTTTCAATGTTTTAATTTTAATTTTTTTAATTTTTATGTAAAAAAAGTTTTTAGATAACTTTTGTCAATTTTTACAGTATATGTCCTAAAGAAAAAAAAAATATATATATATATTTATATATATATATATATATATATATATATATTTTAAAAAAAAAAGTATTTTGCTGACCTTTTCTTTTAAATTTGCATTTTGAAAAAATGACCCAGTTGGCAAAAAATGTGCAATTAGAAAAAAAACATTAGAGTAAATTAGTTTCTACATTTTCACACCTATTCATTAGAGAATGTTTGCCAAGTATGTGTAAAGTGTGTAGGTCTTCAACAAACCTTGTGAATTGTAAATGGTTGTAGCTCTTTCCAAATTTATTTGTGAGCCTAATGTACAATTTTTGTAGTGAAATTAATATTAAGTTGCATAGGAAAAAAACTATTTAGAAGGTTATTTTTTTTCTTGGAAGCAGGAATATTTAGGAAATATATATTGATTTATTTAATATTCTTTGTTTTGTTTTATTCTTTTGTGTTTATTTGATTTATTATTTATTTTAATTATTAATATTTTATCATTTTTTGTCTGATATCTAAAAAAAAAACAAAATAGAAAACAACACAACTTAATTAAGTTAATGAGGGTTTGTTTACCGGTCTTATGATCAGGTTAAGGAATGGTCATTGTTTCATTGGTTCAGAATCAAATCAGTAAAATTAGAATGCGATTTTTTGTAAAAAGTTACATTTTCTGCATTTTATTAAGCATATATATCTAGGATAGTTGAAAAGCTTCTATAACCCTCAGAAGCCTTTTTAAAGCCCATTGCACCTTCAAAAATGTAGCCATTGACTTCAATATTATGTGGCGAAATGTTGAAGTTGAAGTGAAATGTCCAATGTTTGCCAAAATTCTGGTGATTCTTACTTTTCGTTTTACTGTTCCCTAATCATAAATAATTCACTCAGGACTAAAGATGGTCGATAAAATGCAGAACCTTCATGCAAATCACATACAAATGTTATGCTAATTACATTGACTTGAACCTGATGCAATCGCTGCATTTGATTGGCTCATTTTCAAGTTAGTGTAATTTTCATAAAATGTTATGCATCTCACTGACCATGTCTACTCATGACCAGCAAGCAACATTTTGAAAAAAAAATGTATTGAATTTTTTTGCAGAACAAAGAACAGAGCAGAATAGATACAGCGAGTTTCATGTGCATATAACTAGAACAGGTGATGGTTGGAGCAGCTAATACCCCATGGAGATCTGGGGGGACATTGGGCCGCTGTTGCAGGAGAAATAATTCATCAGAAAAAAATGAGAAACTTTCAGCTATGACCATCTTTCTATGAATGATTCCCTTGGAGAGAAAAGCTTTAAAGGAATATGACACTTAAGAGTAAAAAACTGAAGAAGAAAAAGAAAGGAAAGAAAAGAAAATAAAGAAAAAGAATGGAAGAAGGAAAGGTGAGTAACAAGAACAGAAAGAAAAGGAAAAGGAAGGGAAAGGGAAAGGGAAAAGGGAGAAGGAATAAGTTAAGTAAGACAGAAAAAATAAAACGGAAAGGAAAAAGAATAAAGGGAAAGAAGGAGGAAAAAGGAAAAAAGAAGAAAAAGGAAAATAAAATGGAAATGAAAAAAAAGAACAAGAAAGGAAAAAGGAAAGATACAGGGAAGATAATACGGGGTAGTGGGGGTGAAAAATGACTGTAGACCTAGCACCAGATATTCATCAGAAGGTTTACAGTGTTACCAGGTGGTGGTTAATGAAAGGTGGTAGGACCTGGTATATCCATGGGGACCAATTAGTCTCAAATGAAGGCGTAAAATTACATTTAGGCAATATATTTCTCAGCATTTCTCTTACAAAAGATTCCTCAAAAAATGTTCAAAGTACACCTATTCAATTTTTCGAATTTATTATATTTATATTGTCTTTTGTGATGCAAATCACTTTCACATAACATTTCCTGTATCTGTTAGCTGACATTCCTGGAAGCCGCTGAGACAAATCATACTTTGGAGTTCCTTGCGACATCAGGACAACATGGTTTGCTGGCAGGCATCACACTGGGACATTTTATACAACATTTAAAAGTGTTTGTAACTTTGAAGAAAACTGCCTCGTCTGCAAGTGTCGCGCCATCAAATATTCATGAACACATGAAGAGGCATGTACAGGAAACCCCCATGTGGCTTCTTTCTGCACGGCAGGAAGGACTAACGTTCCAAACATCGGTTTGTTTTATTTGCCTGTTTAAAGAATGATAAACATGAATTTCCACTAAAGGTTACAATAATAAACTATGCATGGAACATACAAAACAAATGGAGAGGTATATGACCTGACATTAAGCCAGCTAAAAATTCTGCTCTAAATTATAACTGTTCCCGAGCATGTTTTAATTAACATTCAGTGTAGATAACATCGGCATTCTGTTTTCTACACAGTGTGCTTTTGGCCTTTTTTTAAAGTGGAACTCAACTTGCTAGAAGGCAGGCAGGTTATAGCAAAGGGATAGAAAATGGACTCAATTTATTAAAGCTTTCCAAGACTGGATAGGATACACTTTCATCAGTGAACCTGGGTATTCCAGCAAACCTTATATTGATTTCTTAGTCATTTGCTATTTGTTAGGACATGTTTTCAATCCTAGACAAGATCCATTCCAGATTTTTCGGATCACCCAGCTTCACTGATAAAAGTGAATGTCCAGTCTTGGAGAGCTTTATTAAATCAGGTCCAATATCTCTTCTGTAATGAATGAACCTAAGTTACTTGCCTTCATTTTATTTATTACATTTACCTGTCCTCACTCTGTTGGGGGCACCAACATCTTCACCCTGTTCTCTTCCGGGTCCAGGATTTTCGATCATCTTGATGGGCCAGTCATGAATGATGTAAGCCAACAAATAGGAGAGAGCAATATGGCAATTGGAAATATGCGTGATACCTGACATTTTACACTTAGCCATAACTTGAGCAGGTAAGTTATTTTATTTCAGAAGGGACATCACCTGTCATGTCATCTTGATTGGGCGGTGTGTGCAGGAACGTATTCATTCCCAGCAGCTGCAGGGGAAGACGGGTTGTTCCAGGTATCCGGCTAAAACATCTGGCAAGTAATAAAAGGCGTATCACCTGTCCCTTTCTGAAATAAAGCCCTGCCAGATTGTGAATCTTTCAAGAGGAACTTTAGTTCCCAAGGCCTTCAGCCCTAAGGGCCTGTCCATACACTGGCCTGATTTATAAAAGCTCTCTAAGGCTGGAGAGGATACACTTTCACCAGTGAAGCTGGTTGATCCACCAAACTTGGAATGGATCTGGTCCATGATTCAAAACATTTGCTAACAAATAGCAAATGACTTTTGAGAAATCTATTCAAGGTTAGCTGGATCACCCAGATTCACTGATATAAGTGTATCCTCTCCAGCCTTGGAGAGCTTTATGGAATCAGGCCCACTGTATATAGAAAAGGGGCTCTTGGGACATGTAGTTTTGGGGAATGTGCTTATACCAATAGGAAATTATTTCTCTGCAGCTGCCCCTTCATTTATAAAAGATGCTTATAAAAGTTTATAAAGTTTATAGTTGCTGTCAGTATCCTTTTAATACAGGGCAGAACTGACAGCCAAACACCACTCATTGCACCACATAGAAGGGCAAGGAGCTGAATATGGACAGACATCCCAAAACTCTCTGCTTCACTTAATAAATGTTCCTTTTGTGTTCATTGTGCTTGGACAAAGTGTCTAATGTCACTGCTGTCTTTTCAATGTTTGGCTTTCCACCATTACATAACTGCACATGCTTCTGATCTGCATTTTGTACATTCCAGCAGTATATTAGTGTGAGCAGTTGTACAGTTTTTTACTAAAGCCAATTAAAAGTTAAGAGACAAGGCAGGTCAACCGAGAACCAGTAAAACCACATTGCATATAAGCAAGATCCTAAAAGGTTGTTAGCATGTGAAAAGATCAATACATCTCCAGCCTTCCCTATATAACACAATTTTACAGGCTTTTATCTTTGATGGAAATTGCCTCCACTGTGGAATGCACAGTGCACTCTAGTCAAGTTCAGTAGATCAAATGGAGCCAGACTTGATTTCTGGCTGGAGAACGTCCCGCAATATCTAGCCCCTGGCTCACTTCTTACATTTATTGGATTTTAGTTTTTACAATCCGGGAGGCTCAGCATCACATGTGGACAGCACCTAAGGGGTCTGCATGCAAACACAGCCTGACCAAAAAGTACCTACCTAGACTGAAGTCCACTCATCATGGAAGTCCACCCAACATCACCCATTTTTATCATAGAATTGAGTGCTGAGGCAGGCGATGGTTTCAGAAATCCAAATACAACATCCTGCTGGGTCCTCACACAAGCCATCGGGCTGTATTGCATAGAAGAGATGGGAAAACCCAGGCATAAAAGTTGACTAAACCACAGTTTTAAAGGATGGGTAACTCCAGTTTTAGGTACGCTTTTCTGAGAAGTGCACAATTTTCATGCAATTAAATCGTCCATGCTAAGCAACGGATTTCATTGCTCCATGCTGGGCTACTCTAATAATCCCAATATTACCTGGAGCTAACCTGCTCCCTTCTTCCTTGGCATGTCCTCCACACCCTGTACACCATCCAATCCAAATCCAATAAATGGAGAGCGTTATATGTTAAGCTTTCAAGCTTTTAAACACTATTCATAAGATGTTATTCTGATTTGAGAACATTTAAAACCCTTCTATGACTATGGTGTTTGATGATCCAGACAATGTCTTGCTAATTTGAATCAATTTAAGCAAAAAGACCCATCAGAGCCTCTACCAAAACCCGGTCCAGTTGAAGCAAAGCGTTAAATTGTAAAATAAACAATGAAACAAGCAGAGAACAACAGATTCATTTCAGTTGCTAAAAACCTCATCTCACGTCTATTGTGATTCAATAAAAAAACCTTCAATATGTCTAATTAGGAAGGCCAAAGGGAAGTGCACTCCAACCTCCCGCATCAAACTGCTCGGCACCATTTATTGTGGGAAATTAGAAGAAGAATAAATATAATACGCTCAAAAAGACTCTTAAAAACAAAGCATGAACAATACTTCAACATTTATCGGATGCTCATTCCATCGCCATTATTGCAAAGTAAATGGATCTGACACATGTTTCACCGACACTGTGCTGAATATTGAACAACCAAAGTAACAGATGATTACAGATGATTTGAAAAACGTATTTAAATTGAACATCTGGACACTGACGGGCTCATATGCAAAATACAATCAAAATAGAGATCCTTTTTAATATGATTTTGAAGCGAGACTGCAGAATGCCAAAGAGCGGTGCGATGAGGCCTCAATGCCTTCTGCTTAAAGTAAAATAAAAAAAATAGATTTAGCTACAGTGATAATAATTATTTAAGTGGAGAGGCCATATGGGGAACTGTAAGCCTGCTTAACTATCAGTGCCGCAGATCCTCAGAGGAATTTCTTTATAAAGACAGGTGGTTATTCTGGGAATTAAAGTGTAATTCTGCTGTTCTGAACTAGTGCTCAGGAATATCCTCAGAATAAACACAATATAACCTCACCTGTTCCTCACCTGTTCAATTCGCTTCACCTGTGCAATTCACTACAATTACGAAGGCTTTTACTTCTGTTTTTGTCCTTTGAGAAGAAATTATTGCTGACCATTGGGACATTGGGCCTGATTTATTAAAGGTCTCCAAGACTGAAGAGGATACACTTTAATCAGGGAAGCTGGGTGACACAGCATAGCTGGAATGGATCTGGTCCAGGACTGAAAACATTTGCTAACAAATAGCAAATGACTTTAAGAAATCAATTTTTGGTTTTCCAGGAAACTCACCTTCAACCAAAAAATGTATCCTCTCCAGTCTTGGACAGCTTTAATAAATCAGGCCAATTGTCTACAATTGGGGTAAGGTTTTCCATTTTATTTTCTTTATAGTGAGTACCATGAGATCAAACTTCTCCTTTATGGTATACTTCTTGTAACAACACAATTCCTCTATGCTGTGCATTCCATGTGATCCTACGGGGGAACCCTTGAAATAACTTTTGAACTTTTGGAAGCACCTGCTTACATTACTATATCAACTCACAGTGTATTAGTGTGGAGGTCACTGAGAAGAATGTCTCCTACAATGGTGACCATTTGGAAGATTGTCAAGATTGATTCACCAAATGGACTTGAGAGTCACAAATTGCTCAAGGAACGCTTAACAACCTTCGGAGGAACCTCTAGGGTTTCACTGGACCCTGGCTGAGAAACACTACTCCATGGTATACTTCTTGTGAAAACACCTCTTCTCTATAGTGTGCATTCCATGTGACTTCTTCTCTATGGTTTATGCTCCATGTGACCACCCATGTGGTCTGCATGGTGTGCATCTCTTGTGACTACACTCTTTCTTCTCTCTGGTGTTCATTTCATGAGACCAGACGTCTACATGATGCTTGTTTTGTGTGACCAAACCTATTGTCTGTGATCTGCATTATACATGACTACCTCTTTATGGTGATGTCCACGTGTCCAATGTAGTGTTCGTTACGAAAAAAAATCATTGCCTATAGTCTGTGTTTCATGTGATCCTGTTCCATGTTCGATGAGCCTGGACTTCTCTGTTTTTTTCGCTTTATACAATCAAACTTATTGTCTTTGGTCTGGGTTCTACATGAACAGACTTCTTATCTATAGTGTGCATTCTATGTGACCACTTTACTTTCCCTATTGTTGAAATAGTGAGTATATGTGAAAAAAATTCCTGTTTATGGTCTATTCACCAAATGATCACCCTTCTTCTCTATAGAGTGCATTCCATGTGACCACGCTTCAAATGATCAAACACATTGTCTTCAGTCCGCGTTCTACGTGACCAGAAATCTTCCCTTTGGTGTATATTCCTTATGACCACATTTGTACTCTACAGTGTGCATTCCATGTAATTAAACTTATTCCCCACAGTGTTTGCTTCATGTGATAAAACTTATTTTCCTTGGTCTACATTCTACAAGACCAGACTTCTTTGTGATGTTTGTTTCATATGACCAAAAATATTGTCTTTGGTCTACTTGACCAGACCAATTCTCTTATGAGTGCCTTCCATCCTATCACACTTCTTTCTCTATTGTGTTTATTTTACCTCTGTTCAATGTGACCGGATGTCTTGTCGAAGAGGTTTGCTACATGTGACCAAATGTATTTTCTTTGGTCTGAGTTCTACATGACCAGACTTCTTTTTGGCATACTTTATCTCTACAACCACATTTCTATAGTGTGCGTGTTCCATCTGACCATACTTCTTCCTCTGTGGGAGTACTTATGTTTGATGTTTACATTATATGTGACAACATTTCTTTCTCTATGGTTATTTCATGTGAAAAAATTGCCCATAGTCCATGATCCATGTGACTATATTTCGTATCAATGGTTTTTGTTTTATATGACCAAAATTATTGTTTTTGGTCTGCATTCTTCATAACCAGACTTTTTCCTATGATGTACATTTTATATGACCAGACTTCCTTTCTACATAGAGCATTACGCATGTAGGTTTTATATTGATATCTCTTTTATATATGCATTTTTTATATTTTGGTTATTGTATTTTATATTTAGCCTGTTATAAAGGATAGCAGGAATGAGTCCTGGATGGGGGATCTGTTTCCCCCTTATACAGAACGTGGGCTCACAAGGTGAATTGTGGGAAAAGAGTCCAGAAAGAGTTGCGGTTGTTAGCTGGTCAGTTTTAGGACTCTCACATGGAAAGGAAAGTACCGGTTGGCCCTTCCTATTCCACCCAGGTACACCCTGAGTTTGGATATAGCCAGAATAGAAATCTGCTATATGTACCGCAGGTGTGTGGTTAGGCTTGGACGTACAATGGCAGCAGGTAAACTGAAAACAAGCCTGTATGGGAGCTCTACTGAAGAGCTATGTCTCCATGGATGGGAAGATGTTTGGTTGATTTACGGGCTGTGGAATTTTCACTAACAACTGCACCACAGAGAACTATACTGTGGACTCCTTGTGCACCCTACTTACCAGCTGATGTAAGCTGCCTTTAAATTTTTCTTTCATTTTTACTGAAGAAAGCTGTATTGTTTTTTGAACATATAAAAAGACTTATACAGTTAACAAACTGCTCCGCATGTGTGCTGCAAGGGACAATGCTCATACATATCCTATAGTGTGAATGATTCCTACTAATAGTCCTCCACATATTAGCAAACTTGAGTGGTGGACCTTGGATTCGGAACCCCATGTCTTTTGTCTTGACCATGAGGAGGGGCAAAAACTTCAAACCTGGGGGATTCCTAGTAAATCTATAAAATTGTCAATCTTTATTGATTATCCTGAATATTCATATGCAGATCACAGAAGAAGTACTCAAAACTGTAAGCCAACAGGGGTTACAGTCTTCCTAGACCCATCAAAAAAAAAAATCTGTCCTGCTGAAAAGTTCCTATTTTATTGGCTTGGCATACACTATTTCAAAACATTCAAATATTTCAAATATTCTGGAAATTTCAAAATCAAATCAATAATTCACCTGGTTGGCGGGCCAGTTGTACAAACACAAGCCCCAACTTCCTATGTCAATTGTAGAATTGGCATCACAATTCTTAAAATCAATTGGCAACACAGAACATTCTCCCTGCCATTTTGAAACTTCCAAAAAAAAGATACAAAAGACCTTGTGAATCCTCATGAACAGGCCCTTTAGCCCTCACGGTTCATGGTCCAGGATCTCCAGCTGTCTTTCCCACAGGTACACTTTTCAGTCCCATGTTAACGGTCAGGAAATAGTGTTCAGATTTCTAAATCATGTGATAACTGTGACAGCTTGTCAGAGCTGAGACAGTGATAAAGCTTTTATAGAGTACATCTTGTTTCTTTATCTAGCCCTGTCAGTTCAGTTTTATCTCCAGAAAAAAGATCCTTGCTTCATTTTTGTTAGCAAGGTAAAAAATAGACTGTGGCATGTATGTGATATATATATTATGTAACCATATGTAACCCATTCTGTTCTGAGAAACAATAGTTGGGTGGGAGCTTCCACATGGTTGTGGTGGAAGCTTGGCCATGGTTTGAAGGCACCCAGAAAAAGGTCAAAGACCTTGTGATCCGATCCCTCTTTTTTTCCTCCTGGCTCCATACTAGATGTTATGTGGTCTGCCTATTGATTTAAAGCCATTCTTCCTTCCATTATTTAAAGAAGCCATATTTTTTGATTACTTGAAATCTTCCTCCAGTTAGAATAAAAGGCACGTTTTGGTAAGTGGCAGAGAAGTTCTACAAAAGCTTTTAAAAGATTAAGGCCTATTCTTTGGTTGACATCTACAACCAGGTCCACCATGTGAGCAAAATATGGAGTTTCCCATTATTGGGGAGCACAATGGGAAGGATGGGCGGAGTTTCTAGAAGGATCCCTTTGAGCTAAAAGACCTTTTTGATATAAGTAGATTAGTGAGTTGACTACACTGAGTTAGAGTATGATGATCTTTGTACTTTGGTTTTCTGTGAGTACGTTTTTATTGATTGAGCAAACGAATGATCATTACAAAAATAAGCCAATAGACTTTTTGTGTAGAGACCAATGGGTTAGAACAGGCGATGCATGTGGCATCTAGTGCAGTGTTTTTCAACCATAATTCCTCCATAAGTTGCTGGGGTTTCCTTGACCAATGAGCAACTTATGCTTCTCAGGTCAGTTTAAGTGACACCTCCAACAGGATAGGAGGCATTTTTCCTACTGAATACCACACTCATGTTCTGTGAACTGTGGATATAGTTATTATAAAAGCGATTCCTTGAAGACCTGAAAGTTATTTAGGAGGTTCCCCCATGCTATAGAGGTCGAGCGTAAGGCCCTGGTCAGCACCAGTTTTCACCAGATGCCGGTTCCCCAATCTAACTCCATAGACTTCATCTATAGCAAGCCCATGCTCAGCCTCAGGAGAATGGTTGTGTCTTCCAGCACACGGTTGCCCCCAGGACTCCATGTGCAAAGGATGGTGTCTGGGGATGGTCTGGCAGTAGCAGACGCCCACAGATTAAGTAGTACAAGAACTACAATGAAAATCCAGAGTACAAAACCAAAGCCATACACAGGCAAACAGTCCGCCAAACGAGGTACAGAGGGAATAGGCACAGGAAGAATCAGGAACTGTAAAGTTGGGGTCTGTACTGAACTTTACGATTTTGGGTATCCGGACCCAAACCCAAACTTTGCCGGAAAAGTTTGGGTTCTAGTTCGGTGTTCGGGCATTTAATAAAGCTTGTTGAAAGGCTGCAGAGCAGCCAGTCAACAAGCTTTTAAGCTGTGGGCACTTAGAAGCCATCACAGCCATTCTATCTAAGAATACAGGGCACTACAGGTGACTTGTAGTGCCTGGACATTTGTAGTAGAACTGCAGAGGTAATCTGCAGTTCAGTTTCCCACTGTGACGTCACGTGGGAAACTGAACTGCAGATTACCTCTGCAGTTCCACTACGATCTCTGGGTATTACAGGGGATGAATGGGGACTTATCCCCATTCATCACCTGTAGTGCCCTGTATTCTTGGATAGAGAAACTCCATTTCTCGAATCCCGTGTTTTTCGGGTCAGGTTCCCTATCCACATTTGTTTGCAGGACAATTATCCTGCTCTTACTTCCATTTTGCTTCCTTTTGCAGCTCTCTAGCCCTTACTATGACTATTTTACAGGCATTTTAGTGCCCCAAAGTTCAGGTCCCCATTGACTTCAATAGGGTTCGGGACCTGAACTTGACCAGAAGATTACCCCGACCCGACAAACGAACCCGGCGAACCCGAACTTCCAGGTGTTCGCTCATCCCTAGTAACAGGCCATGGTCAGCAATAGTAAATCACAAGAGAAACTCTCCAGCACAGATTAGCCCAGTTTATCGCTACAACAGGCACTGGAATCTGAGAGAATAGAGGCTATAAGGACCCAGCAGCCAATGGCAGCATGCGATTGATGAGGAACAATTTTGCTAATCACCTGCACTACAGCTCCAAATCGCCTTTAGTTGTGCACTCCCAGTGCAGGGGATGCCCAGAGGGAAAACACAGCTAAAGGGAAAAAAGGATGCTGCAAGCTGCAGAGCACTAATTACTAGAACGCCTCTGCTACTGTAAGTGTTGCCACCAGAGGGAATAGGCCGGGCACGCTCTACTGTGGTGGGACACCGCTCAGGAAGAGCATGTCCTAACATTGAGAAACACTGATCTAGAGCCTACTCGCCTATGATTTCCTGAGGAAAAACCTTTCACTGCGGGTAAAAAAAAGGAAATCTGCCACTATACAATTTACTACTTGTGTTGTGTGAGCATGTTCCTTGACCTAACTGGCAGCCAAATGCATAAAGATTTTTTTTCAACACAATGCCTACAAATGTATTTCCATTGGATGTTTGCATGTCTTTTCAGCCAGAAGCATTGGGGTGCCCATTCAGAATGAATAGCTCCATAGCACAACAATGCTTGTTACCATCCATTTCAGTAATGTGAACTTCCATGGCATGGCGGTGTCGATAGGGCTAAGGGTCTGTGTTACTGAGCTTTGAGATGGTGTTTATGTGTAAATAAAGCTTTTGGGTTCATTTGCCATCAGTTTAAAATGCTTCTAAGGACATTCAGAATATATAGACATTTACATCTTACCTGCAGTTGACCTCACTCTTAATTTGACCTGACCTTACATAATCATTGTCTTGTATAGGAACTAGCAACTGGTGTGGTCTCCAGGTTTTATTAAAAAACTGTAAAAATGATATATCGGAGTGACAAATTACTATTTTGAGATACATGTTTAAAGGCTCTCACTACATATTGCCTATGAACTCTGTGTTGTACCACCATTGCAGAAGAGGTTGAATCATCAATTACCATCCATTTGTTCCTTGAGAACATCCTTGTAGGAGAAGCAGGGGCAGTTTTGCTGTGTCTAAGGGTTATAATAGCAAAGAGGAGCCCGTCTTCTGTACAATTAGTGATAACACATTCTCCATACCAAAATATTTCCCAGTAAAATATATATTTTATCATTTTATTTCAATTCTCATAAAATACCCAGCCAACTTTGTCCAAATAAAAAATAATATTCTGGGTAAAAAAAAGTAACCATTAAGGATTGCGTTCCTACGGGGACCAATTATGGAAATCCGGCCCTTGTAGAGGAAGCATACAGCATTCACAAGAAAAGTTTGCTATAATACTTTTACCTCATAGCCAGTTTTCCTTGTTGTTTGATATCCTCAAGTTATTTAATGTAGCCCATGGTTCAAGAACGCTGTGCTGCCGTAACATTTGTTGGAAAACAAACCACTTTATCAAGCATCCTGATTGTTGCTGCATGGAAAGGTTAAATGAACATAGATACAAGACCTGAAAATAAAAGCTCTTTCTTAGTTGTAGTTATGCAGACTTTTGTGGCACAAAAGGCCATCTGAACATAAGCTCTGCATAAAAACATTCAAAAATATGATAGAGGTAGAACACAAATATATATAAAATACAAAAAAATTAAAGAAGACTCAGCATTATTAGTGTGTAGTGCCCTCCTCAACACCTCTCTATCACCACCCCAAGCACAGAAAGAGTTGAAGGGTCATTTAGTATTCTGTTGAACCCTAACATTCCAGAGGTTGCAGGGGGTTCCTTGAGCAATGAGCAATTTTTGCCTCTGAGGTGAGTTACCACTGACACCAATTATCTTTTTGGTGATCTGCAAGGCTGACTATCTTCCCAATAGCCAGCAATGTTAGAGACATTCTTCTAGTGACCAGCACATTAGTGTACTGTAAGCTGTTGATCTGACAGGCCTTACCTTGGGCCCCCGATCTCTGCATAGAAGCTTAAGCTGATTCAAAATTGATTCAAAAGTGATACAAATTTCTATTTTTTTCTCCCTGGGCACCAACTAACCTGTAACTTCTGCCTTACACCTTACCTGCAATCAACTATTTGAAAAAACTCCCCTAAAATCATACAAATGGGCTCCTACCTCCCTTTAGCTGCTCCATGGAAATAAACATTTAATGTCACATCCAACTGGCTAATCTCACAGGAGTCCTATTCAACCATTGAGCCATTTAATAGCCAATTAGCCATGTCTCCTGAAGAAGCAAGTATTGCAAAGCGTGTTGTTTTTTTTTAACATGCCTAATAACTTTGTATCAATCTGGACAAGTACTTTTATCCTATTAAATGTATATGAATACCTGTATTGTTAAAATCATCATTTACAGTTTTATGAGGTTGAATAAAACTGTAATTACCTTTTAAGCAAAGTTAGTGGATATTATGAACCATAGGACTCCTCTCTAGGAGTAACTTAAGCCTATGGTTACCTGTTTTTTCCTTTTTGTGTAGCAGGGGTTCCCTGAAGACCTGAAAGTTATTTCAAGGGGTTACCCCATCCTAAAAGGTCCATAAACACTGGTGTAAAGGGTAAGGAAAAATAAGAAGAAATACTGAATGTTTCATTTTCACAGGCTACATGACCCCATACCTCTCACACTCTTTGCTCATTGTGACTCTTGAAGTCATTAGGGACAATGTAGGCCTAGGAGTCCTGCACTGCACATGGGGATGTCCATATATACATGCACTGTCAGGGGCATGTTCATATACAGATTACAGGGGAAGAGTGAAAATGTTTGTGCTGTCACCCTACTAACTGTATACGTAAATGATGCAAACCAAAAATCTTGTCTGTTTTACATTACCATGTGTGTGATTGGGTATTCTTCGCAAAGTGAATTTTCCCAAAAATTACTAAGCTAAGTATATTATCCCTTGCACAATGATAACTGACTTTACTATGTGAACAGCTAAAATGTTTTCAGTAAATCATACTGATATAGGGCAAAAACCAAGCCACGAGGTCAAAGGGACCACCTACAGAGAGGGGATAGTTACAAAGATTTGTGGAAGCAAACAAAAAAAATATGCTTAACTTAAGGTTCCCAAGAGCACAGTGACCTCCATATTTCTCAAATGAAAAAAGTTTGGCACAACCAGGAGAAGTGACCAAGAAACAGATGGTCACTCTGAGCTCCAGGGATCCTGTGTGTGGGAATAAGTTTCTAGACGGATAATCATAACTGCAGCCCTCTACCCATCTTTGGTGATGGAAGCAATCAATTCTAAATGTTTTGTCTGGTGGAAATCTGGCACTACTTATCACCTGTGCAATACTACCCCAACAATGAAGCACGGTGGTGGCAGCATCATGCTGTGGGGGTGTTTTTCAGAAGCAGAGACTGCTCAGGGTTCAAGGAAATCTGAAAAGTACAGAGACATCCTCAATGAAAACCTGTTCCACATTGCTCAAGACCTCAGACTGGGCTGAAAGTTCACCTTCCAACATGACAATGACCCAAAACACACAGGGAACACAACACAGGAGTGGCTTAGGGACAATTCCATGAATGTCGTAGATCTCAGGACAGACCTGAAAATGGTCATCCACTGACCGAATAGGCTCCTAACTTTCTGTTGAAGAAGGGGTATAAATGAGGTCTTAGGGCCATCAGTCCACTATAACAAATTAGGTGGTTCCCTAATTCACTGGGTAAAGATTGGATATTGATAGTGTATATCCTTCAATTATTCTCCAAACAAGATTGAAATCACAGAAATGCATCTAAATCGAAAATACTTGGATTTTCCCCCATTTATTTTAAATGGGAAACTCGTCAGACAAATTTCCACCACCATGGTTAATTTTATTGTTGCCCGTTGTCTGCCCACCATCATTCACATTAAGGAAGAAGATTCTATTTTGGAACACGGAGCTTCAACTAATAAGGTAGAGTTATTAAAATATATCATGTGAGGTGCTGACAAGAACATCTGAAGACAGATATATAAATATTGAAAGCTCAGCAGTCTAGGATCACCAGATTACCAAGACAATTTGAGTGGAGTGAGTACAATTCCATTTTGACAATATATGCTATTTTTTTAAGCGGCCCTGATGTATGAGGGTTATATTTATTGTAATCCTATGGCAGGTTTTTGAAAGTAAGTGTCCATTATCAATCCAAGTACATATGTGTCAATTATTGATGCGTTTTGCCCATCTGGGCTACTTCAGAGGAGGTTTAGACCTAATCATACAGCTTTTCCATTGACACTAAACTGGGCTGCAAGTGCCAAGGACTTGGTTTGGGTGTCGGGAGCCCAAAGGCTTAGGAGAATACTTCAAAGGGTGTTTCCAGGGAGTTCTTTTGTAGTTAATGCTGAAATCTTCAACTGGTGCATGGAAAGGTACTCTTGGTGACGTTGCAGAGAGGTTTTGGGGTTCCAGTACAGATTTTGTCCTGAACAGTGGGAGTATGGGTTCCTGTGGGAAACTTGCCCTGAGCAGTGGGAGTTGTTTTTGCAGTGCTGCCTGCTCTAGTGACTGTACCATGTCGTGGCTTACATTGCTGGCCATTGGGAAGAATGTCACCCTTACAGAAAGCCAAAAAGATCATTGGCGTCACCTATGACACTGACCTGAGAGTCCCAAAATGCTCATTGCTCAAGGAACCCCTAGCAACCTCTGGAGGAACCCTGGTTAAAAAACTTTGGTCTACCCATTCATTATTGTACAATCGATCAATAGGAGAGTCTACTTAGTTGCATGAATGCGCCAAAAAGGCTCATGAAGTTCTACCTTTACCGGCTCACTTGTTGCAGATTTGCCCCCCTTGTACAGGATCTAGCTCCTCCTTACATATCTTATAACAAAAATCCAAACATTGTTCCCCCAAGAGAGAACTTTCTACAGCCAAACTGCTGCATCGCTTCGCCTCTTTAGATAAACATTATCTTCTATTTAAATATTGAAGAATCAGGCTTTTTATTTATATTACTTGCTTCTTTTCTCTTCATTTTCATTTGCACTCGACTGTTTTGCTGACGCAGTAGCGGCTGTTTGCAGTAGGGAGAAATTAAGGATTTGGCAAGATGCGAACGGCGGCTACAGAGAGTGAGAGCAAAAGTACAGTGAGATGATGAAAACGCTCAGCTTTTACACACTTGAGGTGTGAAATGACCCATAAACCTACAGAGATAAGCTTGAGTGCTTTTAAGAGCAGACTTTTTTTTGGAAGTAAAGCATTCCAAAAAAGTTATAAAATTGTTTATTTTCTTTTGTTTGCAAAAAACACGGCTCACTTTTCATAAAGCTGAACTGTCCACTTAGTCCTGATTGATGGATAGTTTGGTGACCTTATTTTTCTCCATTACACTTAATTGTCCCAAATGTCAAAAAAAAATTTTTTTATAAGTTTTAGTAATACTAATACTAATAATTTCTTCCTTCATTTGTTCTTATAATTGATCCCCATAATCCCTTCTATCCTGTGTAGATAGATGCATGTCCTTAATACTTATGGCTACAATTCATGCTCCATTCTGAATGTCCTTTGTAGTCACCTCACTGTGCTGTATAAAGCTGGGACTACAAGTGTAACACGCACATGCACAATGAAAGAATCATGGGACATGGTGTTTTTCTATGGACAAGAAGCTGATGTTAAATAGGATTGAGCGAGTGAGTTTTTAAAACTGGATCTTGCAGCGAATTTGGCTGTTCCCGGCGAAATTGTAAGCGAGAATGGTTGCTGTAAATTCGTCGATCGAGCTCAAATTTGAAAAAAAAGATCGCAGGATGTGCTGATCAATGAATGCAGCGCCAGCTGCATTTATTGATCCGCTCAGTGTGCGATCCCCGGCACTAGAGGTTAAAAGTCTCCTCATTCATACCTCTAGTGTTCTCTTATTGGCTGAGGAAAGCTTGTCCCCATTTAACCTCTAGTGCCGGAATCAAACAGGATTCCCAGGGCTGCAACGGCCGCATTCATAGAGAAGATCCCCGCCACTAGAGGTTCATTTATTGAGAACAGTGTGCAATCCGCGGCACTAGAGATTAATTAACCACTAGTCCTGGGGATCTTCTTGAATGTGGCTGTGGCCGTATTTATTGAGAACAGTGTGCGATCCCCGTCACTAGAGGTTAATTATTCTCTAGTGCCCAAGGGATCGGGAACAAGAGAATTCCCAGGGAATCCTGATAATCCCCTGTGAATCCTCCTGTTATAATTTCCTCGATCTTCCAATGGTTTAGCAAAATCGGTTCCCTGAAATTTCGCTGAAACCATCGGAAGTTCGAGGAAATTTTCGTGAGAATGCCAGTGACCTGTGATTGGACAATAGAAAAATCAGAAGCAGAATGGTGATGTTCTTCTACCCTTTGTTTTTATCAGGATGTTCCTGGTCAGCACATGTTCATGTAGCAAAACCTGATTGGCCAATTGTCCCTCCCTCCCACAGTCTTTTCTGCTGTATTACAATAATTTTATATCAGTAATCAATTCTAATAAAACCAATCTATTATAATCAAGTGATCATTAATAATAAAATATTATATTTATTAACTACACAATAGCAAAAATTGATATTATTCTTCATTTTGCCTGGGTTCTCTTCCAACTGTGACCACACCCCTTAAAGTAACAGTACCAAATTGGGCAATGTGTCGCTCAGAATTTTTTGTGGTATTGATACAATACAGGGGATCTGTCAAATATTACTCGGAGTGTGACAGCTAATTTCCAGAATTATACTTCTAATACTGAGGGTAACATATGCTTCCATCCTGGACCTGTTCTTAAAAAAAAGCCCCTCTATTGTTTTCATTCTTTTATTTTTGTTTTCAAAGAGAGAAATAAGGTGATAATCAAAAATAAGGAAATACGGTAATAGTGACAGAACAATAGAACAAAAAGGAATGGCAATATAGCAATGATATTTTTTAGGTATCATATTGCAATAATAATCATATCACTCTGCTTGTCCCCGGATTCTAGGATCCAATAGAAAAAAAGCCAATAAATGGCAATATACTAAAAATGTTGAAATTCAGCAGGCAAACATTCAAGCTGTTGTGTTCTCTAGTTCTAGCTCTGCCCCTTTTATGACTCCAAGCATACTGGAGCATAAATGCAAAACTACATTAAAAAATCATTAGACTGTAGTGGAATTAATTGCAATAATTGTATTCCCAATTTTAGTTCCCCTTTAAGTTCTTTTGATAGGAAAACGGTATTACAATTTTTTTTTTCGTCTTGACTCCGAGGAAGGGAGATTACCCTTAATTTTAACAATGCATACTGTAATTAAACGGGCGGAAGGTTTTATAGCACCGATCTAAACCTGCTTAATGGCCTTAGTTGATGTTCTCAACCATCTTCTATTAATCATCATTACCATAAATGAACGGATTGACTGTCCCCTCGCAGATTCGGCAGAGCGTCAGGTAAATGTTTCCCAATAAATGTCGCAACCCCAGTCCCTGTCCTCCCACGGAGAATCTGCCTGCCGGAGGAGAGGAGGAATTGGAAAATCCTTTCTAACGTCTGATCTATTACCAATTGTTCACCTTAATCACTTAAATACCTCTAATGGAGTTACCCTATTGAACACAGGTGGAGAGGTTAAAACAAAAGCTAAGCATATATTAGTGCTGCTGTTTTATGTGAAGAATTCCATTAGAGGCCTGCTGGCTTCTCTGGGCTTCAAGGAAGGCTGCTCTCCAAACCAGGAAATTGTGCACGGGTTAATCAAAGGTTACTTAAAGTAGAACTTTTATTAAAAAATTACATATACCTTTAATTCTGCAGAGCCCTCGATCCCTCCACAATCAGATTCCATGTGGTTCTGTGCCATGTTGGATTCTTTATTCATTGTGACGTGGAGGAACCAACAGGCACCATCGTTTTCGTCCCTCTTCTTCTAGCTTCTACTTATGTCACTTATTCTTACACTGAGCAAGCACGAGATCGGGTGAAGTTTCCTCCTGAAAATGTTTACATTGCAGGTAAAGCCCAATGGGCACACTCCGGAGATCGGGCATATGAAGAAGCAGCAGCCCCAAGACTGGGCTACAAGACTTATGCATCCTAAAAAGCTCTGGGTTTCCCATTTACTCTTTACCGCCACGGCAGTAAAGGTGGGAGGGGAGCATCTCCCCTTCTATTAAAAAATGTATTTAGAAAAAAAATTTAAAAAAATAGACTTTTTTCATTATATGGGTATTATTGTATTATCCACCCTTTAGCTGAAAAGCTAAAGTTTATATATATATATATATATATATATATATATATTTATTTATTTCCTGCTGTTTCCTGCCCCTGACCTAATAAACATGTGAATTACAATTTTATGCCATACCTTATTCTAGACCTAGTGGCTGGGTTTCTGTATTCTCTGTAAAATGCAGGCAGACCAAGGCTAGTAGAAGGTGAGAGGGTGCTGTATATAACTTCCTGACAACATTACAGCACCCTTTTTCAATTCTTTTCTAAAAAGGCCAATATTCCTCAGCCATAGTGGGATTCATGCAACAAAGTAGATTGTCCTATTGATCCATTGTACGATCATAAATACCAGAGGGTAGAGCAGTGTTTCTCAACGAGGGTTCTGTTGAACAAAAGGGTTCCTCCAAAGATTACCAGGGGTCTCTTGAGCGAATTCAATGAAAGAAAAATCCAATGAATTAAAGAGGCATACCAGTAAATGGTAGAGGAGAAGGCTAGATGATTCTGGCTGTCCTTCAGTCATGGTAATGAAATGGGCTTTATCAGATTTGCTGCACTTTCTCTTGCCTATTGTAAGAATCAAAAAAAGCAATTTCCTCACAGGACAGGGAACAAAAGCCACCATAAGCAGGCTCTTCCAGGTTCTGAATTCTGTGTGCCCTAACATGGGGGGTGTAAGCCCTTAAAGGGCCAAGGCTTACCTGATGTTCACCAAAGCCCCCTACAGAGCATGTTTGACTCTGCTAATATCTCTCAGACAGCTCTTAGGTTGTGACCCTCGGGCACACCAGTGCTTGTACCCAATAGGAGAGAAACCAATAAAACTTCAGGAGACAGGAGCAATTCAAAAGTCAAATAGAATTATACAGGGACAAACAGGATTTGGAAATTAGAAAAACAGCAAGAGCTAACATAGGATGACCAGAGGACACGGGGGCCCCAATGGAGGTCACAGGAAGCACAGAGGTCACAAGAGATAAAGAGGGTCACAGGATGCTCAACTGTTTCTGAAAACACAAGGATTGGAAACTTGAACAAAAAGGAGTCCAAACATTAGCATAGTGGTGCACCAGTTGAATGTCAAGTTGATAGAGGACTTGTCATTATACAAGAGGACTGCTAAGACGTAAGGAAGATGTAAGGAAGAGGGGTAAAAAAAATAGTCCACCATGCCATCCTCTGGGCATGCAACAAGTTAAAGTTTTCTGATCCTGTTTTATAATCAATATTTGATACAAAAGCCTTGTGAATAACTTTAGGAACCTTTCTTTGGAGCACAATGTTGAGTGGCCATGGATCATACTGGTAAGAGGAGGCAAAGGGAACAGGTGGTTTAAGAGGTTGCTGGACAGAAGGTGCCAGTTAAAGAGGAAAAGATTTGTGCTGCTGAAAGTTCTCCTGGAAAGCAAATATTTAATTACATGGAAAGGAAGTTCAGGCCATCAAGGGCACTGAAAAGTACTCAACCGGCCACTTCATCTTTACTTTGGTCCAATAGGTCCTGCCAGCAATAAGATTTTAGAGCCTAGTTTGGCTGTGACACATGAAATTGGACCACATATTGCCCCATGATATGAGATCCTCTGTGAAGCCATAGAAGAGCACAGCCTGCCAAGGAAGCATGAGCCGCTTCATTGAAGATTCTCCTAGATCTCAAAAAAAAAAAACTTTAATATCAAGCCAAGGTTTCCTTAGAAAGACCAGGCAGGCAGCTAAATTGATTGCTGGGATAGGAAAGTAATTATGTAATTATGTGATCTTGGGGAGGAGAACCTTAAAATGAATGCGTTGATGGACTAACCGCAGGTTGGTTTAAAGAATCACATATAGATTGTAGATGTAACAGAAGAGATCATAAATTATGTAGCCTGCATTTTTAAAAAATGTGTTTTCATATTTCTGCAGCGGCTTTAAAAAGCTTCATCTGTTATCTTATCCAAAAAAAAAATGGAGCACAACTGATTAATTTGGAGAGCTCTCTTAATGCTTCTTATTTAAATCCATTAAATTCAGGCAATGAATTATGTACCTCACCCATCCTGGAATTAGACCCTGAGCACTTATTGTTAATGGCGCTGAAGTACTGCTCGCAAATCTGATTAGTTTCATTGTATGTGCTGTTTTTACACTTGACATATTTGTTCCATGTGATTAAAAAAAGAGGCCAAAATGGAATAATATTACATAAAAATAGATAACAACCTGCTTCATTGTTTTTACTCAAAGTTTTAATAATGATGTTTTTTTTAAAGGAGGTCTATAACTTCAATCCAATCTGTTGAAAAAAAGAACTCTGTTTAGCAGGATCTTTGTATGCATTTATGTAAGAAAAATGGCAGCTCTCCAGGCCATTGCTGGCACAGCTTCACAATATATGGCAAAGAATATTTGACCAGGAGTGTTTCCCATTGGATTAGTATTTTTCTGAAATGGACTAAAATAAGGAACTAAAACGCTTTTATCTTATATCTTTTTTTTGGGGTGTGTACGCCATTTAGAAATAAATGTTAGGAAGTCCTAGGCCTCCATTTATGGAAGTATGGCCATTTTAGGGTAATAGTTAGCAGGAAACTTGGAAGAGCCGAGGGCTTGTTTTGAACTTGGGTTAGCCTAAGGATTAGGTGTACTAATCATTTTAAAAGTTGAAGCTGAACTCCATCTGCACCTCAAGTCTTGCACTGGTATACAGGTTCCTTCTGTAGAGAAAATGCCTATTCTGAATTATTTGAGGACTGTAAGCTTCTCATATTATTATTATTATTATTATTATTATTAATATTATTATTAATAAACAGGATTTATATAGCGCCAACATACTACGCAGCGCTGTACATTAAATAGGGATTGCAAATGACAGACTAATACAGACAGTGATACAGGAGGAGAGGACCCTGCCCCGAAAAGCTTACAATCTAGTAGAGATATATTGTGCTACAGCTAGTTAGGTCTCGTTTCCTGTCTGGAGGATATCAATCATCTTTCCTAACCTTTTCTTAATCAGTGTTTCTTAACCTTTTTATTATGGGGGAACCCTTGAAATAAAGTTCAGGTCTCAGTTAACCTTTGGAAATATATAAGACATGCATAATTCATGGTACATTAGCTTGGTGAAATACCTGCCTCTTGCATTGCCAATGGAGGGATGACACCCTTACAGATACGCAAAAAGATCATCAGTGCCAGTGGTAATTGGCCTAGGAAGCTCAAATTGTTTATTGCTCAAGCAAGCCAAAGGTGGGATAAACTGCTTCTTTGCAGAACTGTGTTTGCATTGCCATAAATGTGCATGGTAAAGTATGCAATTTCAACATAAAGAAGAGCCTCAAGGAACCCCTAGCAACCTTTGGAGGAACCCTGGTTAAAAAACACTGATCTAGCTCTTTGATCCTCAACTGTACTGTCCTTGACCCAGCCTTTGGAAGCACGAGGTCATTACTTTTGGCAGACTTCATGCTAATGAATTGTAGCATAGGAATGCCTACACTTTCAGGTTCTTACCTATCCTTGAAAAAAATTCATGTATTGCATAATTGCTACCAAGGGCCAACCCATTGCTTGCATCAAAGCTAAGAGTTAGGTATATAGGCAAGTTGCAGCAATTGTCTCCAGATTCTATATAGCACCATGTCAGCACCTCCCACCATCCCTGATCTAGCTGCATTGGACCAAGAAACCCAGTAATATGTAATGAAAAAAGCTTTTATTCAAAAATGTAATTAGCATGTTAATGAAAGGGGAATGAGGGACCAAGTGAGGCCAAATAAAAGCAGATTAAATGTAAGCTTGAATGGCTTGTTGTAGGATTAAGTTAAGTGGGTAAGGTTAAGCTTTCAGATAAGAATGGGGTAACATTTACTGTGTTCTTCATTGTTAAGGTGCGGGAATAAAGAGTGAGAGAATAACAGGATGAAGAGTATTAGGAACACGTTTTCTAAAATCAAATGTAACTTACTTTTTTCCATATTTCTTGTTAGGCTGCAATCCTAAAACTGGTGCAAAAAAATAATAATATAATGTAAGATAAGATTATAGAACATAAAAGAAAGGCTTGTCCCGTGATTCCGAGAGTTGAGCTGATTCATGAAGTGCTCTGAAGAGCACCATTCGTCTTCAGCAGAACAGAGGTAAGAATTCCGCAGAGGTAATTTGACTGTCAGTCGATTTGATTATACACAGCTACTACTGTGACCCTCGATTATTGATGAAGAGGAGAAGATAGCTTCCTCATCTCTCCTTTGTTCCCAGATATCTACGGACAGCCTTTCATTTTCTTTCTATTGAATGCCTCTTTCTGCGCTTATTTTAAAGTAGGATTATGCCCATTGTACGGCTGTTATTAGAATATCATCTTCGGCATTATCATACTGTACAAATCTATCTCCCAGCGGGAGAAGTGCTTCACGCCGTCCTTTACACAAAGGACTTTTCTGAGTAAAGGGCACATGACAGCTCCGAAAATTCTAAACGATAAATTGTTACATTTAAGCCTTTGGATGGATCAATTCTGGAAGTCTCATCTGTCCCTTCGTAAAGTGAGTGGAGAAGGTACTGAAATCATTAACATTCCTGGCAAGGTTTGCCTTTAAAGGTCAGCTGCAAGAAACATTTAAGAAAATTTTGCCCCAAGTACCATATACGGTGCGTTTTATATATTTTTATATCATCTTAGTTTTTTGGGGAACTTCATTAAAATATTAACCAGGTTTGGTACCGTCTTCAGATATTATCAAGGTTTGTAGAGCATTACCACCGCACCATCATTTCAGGACATTTATTAATAAATTGCAAATTCAACATTTGGATCTCTGGCTTAGGTTGCAACAAAAGAGGTTCAGCAAATCCTTGAAACTTCACATTCATTGTTTGTTACTGCAGCACTTTTTGCTTATGGTTCTGAAGGTGTCAGAGGTGTCCTAGGATTTGCCCCAGTTTACTGCATTACATTGAGACTCTATAATGTTTTATATACTTGTATATAATAATAGGTATTCCCAACAAACGGGCCCTAGTTAAAATGCCTAGGAACAAATGGTGAAATGTTACAATAGGGAAAGTAGGAAAGAAACGAGCACAACCTGGACAACAACCATTTAGCTATGGATCTAGAGAAAAAAATAGATACAAAAAAAAATAAAATAAATTTGCTCCAAAGCATGGAAAACAAATGGGCATTTTTTTGAATGGATGGCCAACAAATGGGCAATTGTTTGAGTAATTGGAAATAAAACAGGCAATTGCCGGAATACCTGGACAACCACCATTTAGTTAGACAGAAACCAAATAAATTTGTTCTAATTCCTAGGAAATAAATGTCCATACATTTCCTAATTCTTAGGAAATGGATGGCCATCAAATGGGCAATTGTTGGAATAATAGGAAATAAAACAGGCAATTGCCAGAATATCTGGACAACCAATTCAGTTAGACAGAAACCAAATACATTTGTTCTAATTCCCAGGAAATAAATGGGATTTTTTTTTTACAATGTATGGCCAAGAAATGGGTAATTGTACAATATATAGGCAACAAATGGGCAATTAGGAGGTTCTCGAGATGGAGAGAGCATACCTTTGCCTGTTCCTGGATACAGTGCTTATTGGGTTGAATTGTGATGGCTGGACAATGGATATGATCATCTCCAAAACGCCGGGTCTGCTGGAGTGTTCCCAGTATGCACTTGTCCATGAAAGGACAACCACTGGACCAGCAATAGAGCCATTTTTTCATGCTACTGTTGCATCAAACATGGATTTATTATTCCTTGTTGCTAACAATTTTGAATGGTTTCTGAGGGTGTGTTATTGTAATAGTCTTTATAAGTCTTTATAAGTGAATAGCCTCTTACAGGAAGATGATTTCAAATAGTTCACAATAGGGTTAATACTAAAATTTTCCTTTAAATAAATTGAAAAAAAAATGACTTTGGCTCATTGCCTCGTATATACAGTTTTAGCAATTTATAAAACAGGAAACAAAATATACTCTCAAGCCTCAAATGTCCACAACAATTGAACTTCCATTATAGATGAAGAACCTACTTCACTTCCATTAAGTTCAGCATTCAAAGTCCCTATGAGTCTCCTTCATTAAGACTTCACAAGCTTCAGTCCATTTAAACTAAAAATCTTGACAGCGGAAAAGTGACGCTGTCAGAATTTGTATTGAACCTTTGACCTTTTTTATTTTACCAAAATGTATCTGAATAAATTGCACAATCCTGCAAAGAATCATCTGCTTCCGGTGGTGGAGATACAATATGAGAAAACGTCTGTAATGGATTCTTCTGCACAATGCCGAAAACATACATCCTAAATAAATGTTTTTCATTTGGCAGACTCCATAATTTTATTGAAGTTATAAAACCATATTGTGTCTTTTGTTTGCCAAAATGTAAAGATGGATAGGATGAGACTTGGGTATTATCTGACTCCTGGACCATCTGGGGGTAGATTGTCCTGGGAGAATTGGCAGTGTGTATTCATACCTATCAATTTTTGCAAGAATAGAAAGCACACTTTTTTCTAAAAGTATGTAGGCAAAAGACATTTTTATCCCATCACTAGTTTGCCTTTATCTTGTCTTTTTAAAATAAAAAATGCAGAAAGATGGGTGGTGTGATGGAGTGGTTTGTGTAGTACTTTGGGTATATATATTTTAGGTCTAGAAAATAGATAGTTAGATAATATAAGACTGGAAGGCTAGCCATGTGGAGAAATTGCCCTTAAAGAACCCACCATACTGTTTTCAGAAGGATTAATATTGTGAGAGACTGTCCTGCCATATAGAGTTTCTTCATTAAAGGACTTGCCTTTTAGAGAGATTGGGGTTGATTTACCAAAGGCTAAAAAAAGCTGCCTTTTTCTAAATTCCTTTAGTAAAGCACCCTCATAATCTCTATGGATTATGGCCATGTGAAGAAACTATTCTTAGAAAGAATGCATTGTGCAAAGATTGTCCTGAGATGACCTGTCTATGTGAAAACCTGTCTGTTAGGAATGCACTCCCTTGCAGGTGATGCGGGTTTACCTGGGGAGCCGAGTGTCCCCCAGTCTTCAACAGCGCATGCTACAAGTGGTGACGGGCTGGTGACCCTAGTAGCCACCGGACTATTTTGCTGTGGGGAAAACACCAGGTCACAGTCCCCAGGCGTTCCGATGTTGGGATAGCCAAGATCAGGTACTGGGTAGGATGCTAGCAAAAGGCGGGGTTCAAGGGCTGGAGGTAAGCAAGCATAGTTCAGGTTTAATGAGGGGTCAGGGCAGGCAGCAAGGAAGCCTTGTCAGAGTCCCGGCACAGGTCAGAGCAGGCTGTAGGCAAGTGTAGTTCAGGTCCAAGTAAAGGTAAAGGCAGGCAACTTGGCAAATCCAACCTGTGGCCCTTGACAACCTAGAGTCATTCATTTTACCTGTCATTGTGTGCCAGCTGAATTCAGAAAGCCATACACAATACTTATCAATGACAGTATACAGTACACAGTATACAGCTCATTGAATCCAGCCAACAGAAGATAGCAGGTGCCCGGGGCAGCTTGGGAGAGCCAGTGCAATGGAGAAGCCCATCCTATGCACCCAATCCGATCACTAAAAATTGTTAATGTTCTGCTTTACTTGCTTTGGTCCAAATGACTAATGTTTGGGTTGAATTTGAAACAGACCCAAAGCCAAACACCAAGCCTAGCTGGATTGACTCCACAAGTCATGTGTAGCTACACCTTGTCAGTCACCACGCTATATCAGGGGAACATAACGTAACGTAATAACGTAACGTAACGTAATTAACAACATACCTCTGATCCTCCTATTTGGCAAAAGGCTGGGGCAAATGCGAGGACCTTGCCTAACTATGCCACTAAATAAATAACACCTTAAATGTCTGCTATTCCCTGTCAATGAGCCGGTTATGGAGAGTGGTTTAAATGGATGAAGAGAAGCCAGCACTTCTTGTTAAATACAGCTCCGGGGTATTTTAGGACATCTAATTACTGTTGGTTTCCTGCTATTTAATTACACTATTTCAATTCTTTCGCTGTGAAGAAAAGGTTTGCTTTTGCAGAGCTTCATATAATGAATAAATGTAAGTCTCTAATTGCTGTTTAATGAAAGACGAACAATAACGTATGTCTAGGAGCAAAAATCTACTTTTATGTTCACCTAGCTTCCATTTGATCTTGTTGAAGAAGAAAAAGGATGGCACGTACCTTGTCAGAAATTTTTGATATACAAAAAATAATTAAAAAAAAGAAACTCTTTGAACAATGTCATCCAACCTTATAGAAAATCTGTTTTAATCTATCATTATGTTAAAGACTATAACATATTCTGATATGACACAAATGGCTTTATTTTAACAAAACTCATGTTCTAAGAATGTATGTATGATTATAATTAGCTTAAAGTAAAACTTCAGTCTTTCTTTTAGTTTTTTCCTGCTTTTCCAGCTTTTTTTTGCACTTTGTGTAATGTACAGTAAAAATGCTACATGATTAAAATGTGATCAAACTGAAACCAGTCAAACCACCATGATAGCCCACCCAGGGTATGTAAGACAAAACCTGCAAATAAAAATGACCGTGTTGTCAGCATATTTCTCTATAAAATGGTCAGCAGTACCCATTTTATTTTATGCTAAGGGTCCATTTACACTGTTGGGCTGCATGAGTGCATGCATGTTAGGAAACAGTAAGCCATATTTTAATGTGGGCTGTCTTAAGGCAACCTATTCATTCAAATGGGTGGCCTCACATACCCAAAATAACGAATGTAATACATTCTGCAATGTAGCTAACAACAAGGAATGGTAGCGTGAGATTGTCTGCTGTGGTGTACTAAATGGCATATCCATTGGTATGGTGCTTTGGATTGCCATTTACAATGGCACCACTTCACATCAATGATTGTATGGCATGAACAGAGCCTAAAGATGTTGGCTTTAGATACCCTTATGACCACAATTCTGTTGTTTTAGACTGAGTTAAACCATTCAACTTCCCTCCTAGCCTTTGGAGTGTGTAAAGTCAGTGTTGAAGGTTTTCATCTTAAAGGAACAGGTTTAAAAAACTGTTTTCTAATTTCACCTTCCAACTCTCCAAGCTAAACTGCATGCAACCCCCCCTTTATCGGCTAATTTATATTCCAGAGCCTTGGGCTACTCTTGTCATTTGCAGATTGTTCTAAAATTTTATTTTCAACACTGACACAAAAAGGGACATATACCAATGGCACAGACATGGCCATAAGTGGGTTGGCTCAGTCTAGCCTAGGGGGTGTGGAGGACATTTTTAAAGATGTGGACCTTGTATTTTTTTTTTTTTTATTATTTTTGCAAAGAAGTTTAAACAATACCTGTCAAGTTGGTAAAATACCAGCCAGATGGTAAAAAGAGGTGGTAGGGTGGGTTCAGCAAAAGTTTAAATGACAAAAAACCAATACCTCCTACGTGAGTTTTTTGACACTACGGTTCATACAGCAAGCCAAAAAGAAGGACATCTGGGGAAGAAAGAGAGGCAGGTAGATTAGTTCTAAAACAATGACAGTTTCTCCAAATAAGTTAAAAAAGTTGGGAGGTAGGAGAGCCAAGAACACCCATTCTTTATTCTTCACTCGGAGGCCTACTGAGTTTGTCTTAAATCAATAGAAACCCAATTATGTGTTAGTTACATCTCATGGTGTTCCAAAGAGGTTATTTTAAAGGGAATCTAAAAGATTTTGGCCAAGTTTTTTTTTTTATAACTTTCTTTATTGAATTTTTCCAAAAAAACAGTAAATCATTGTCATAATACTTTTATTGATAAAGTAATGGGGGGCTATTGTCAGGACACTACTCTCCATTCTAAATGCCCTGAATCGAGATCAAATCATCCATCTCTGGAGAAGAAGATTACTAGGCAATAGGCATTTCAGCCTGCGTAGCCCTGGAGGGTAGAAGGGAATCTCAGAGGTGTGCCTCAATGATCCCAGGAGGGTATCCTGTGTGCTTAGGATCTGTGCAGTTCCTTCCTTCCTTGTATAGATTGTCAGGAGGAGTCACCCTGTTGCGGAAGCCTAGGTGCCCCCCAGTGCAGCCAAGGTAGACAGGAGTGGCAAGGACTGGGGGGAGGGCAAGGCAGGGGTGAGCAACTATTGATGCCACAGGGGGGACTAGCATTGGTAACCATCTTTGTGCTGTTCCCCATGGTATCTCAGTGGATAGCTCAGGCTCACCTCTCATTAACCTGTGTTAGGCCCAGGTAGCTTCTTTATTCCTGGGAGGACGGATTTTGAGACCAGTAAAACCAGGTATTAAAAAAACAATTTAATTTTTCGACCTTTCACAGCCCATCTGCACCCACATCTTCTGCTCCTCTCTAACTATGCACCTCCTTTTGCCAAATGCCCCCTCTTATTTTACAAGTATCTCCAATCACATTCTTAAAGCTGGAGCTACACAATGAAGTTGCTAAGAGCTCAGTGATGTTTCCACATCTACCTCCTTTGCTTGGCCATGTGGTATCACAATGCCACTACCTGTGGAGTAACATTCCTTCCTTTTTGACATCAAGCAGTGACTTAGTGTTGCTTTTTGTGTCAAACCATGTTTTCATCAACAGCTGAAAAAAGGGATGCAAGCAAGGGAGCAGTAATTGGGACTGTGAGCCTCTCACCATTGTGAATAGCCCTGGTGATGACACAATTTCAGGAAACCATATTTGACTCTCATTGCCGCGTCCACTGTGTTATTCTTAAGTAAAGGAGGTTGGGATTGCATTCACCTATTAGGTTAGGACCAAACAAACTAGGGCCTATTAAGGTATATTAAATTTTAGCTCACCAGTCCTCAAATATGGTGGCTGCAATATAAAAAAAAAACAGATGCTAATCAACTTACTATTTCAAATAAGCAGGCACGCTTTGCAAAATGTAGCAGCTGTGATAAAACAATGCCGCATGTTTGCCATGGCAGCCATTGGAGATTGGCTCTAGAGAGGCTGTGCCATACACCAACCCCCTGTTAAATAATAGCAAAGAATATGAATTTCAAAATAAAAAGTGGGACAGATCGATGCAAAAGCATCATCCTTAGCACTTGAAGCAGCGAAACGGCAAAGAGTCGCCCACACGACAAGACACATTATTTATAACCCTAATTTTCTTACAAAAAAAGCAAGAAAGATCTCTGCATAATGGGCGCTGTAAGCACACAGCCTGTTGAAGAGGGAGCTGAACTTCCAGTCTGCAGTATTCCTGATGTGTGCAATCTGATAAGAGTATGCAAATCCTGCAAGCTGTTTAGCCTCCATTCAGCATAATTTCTCATTTTCT
>NC_092858.1:172326044-172352198 GCF_032062135.1 Pyxicephalus adspersus
ATATATATATATATATATATATATATATATATATATATATATATATATATATATATATACAGTATTTTCTGTTATCACAAAGCTGCAGCAGAATGGAACTTTTACTCATTCTCATCTCCCCCATTGATTATTATTATTTTTATTATTAACAGGATTTATATAGAGCCAACATTAAATAGGGGTTGCAAATGACAAACAAATACAGAAAGTGACCCAGGAGGAGGATAGGACCCTGCCCCGAAGAGCTTACAATCTAGGAGGTGGGTGAATTAATACACAATAGGAGGGGAGATATGTAGTGGTGGGAAGTAGTGACTGTTTCAAAAGACAGAATAAGATGGGTAGGCAAGTTTGGAAAAGTGGTTTTGAGTGCTCTTTTAAATAAAAAGAAAGTGGGAGCAAGCATGATCCATAAAAAAGTACATATGTAAAAGTAGACTGTTTAAAGTAGACCTTTCATCACATTTTCTACTTTGCATGAAAGGTAGATAACCCTTTTATAGAAGGTAAAAAATGTGGGATTTTTATCCCACGTCTAGTGATAAGTGGGAGTTGATATGTCACATATCCCAGGAGGTTGTAGACTGCTCCTTCTGCTCATACTCGAGCTTGAGCATGCACAGCAGAGGCTTTCTTCTACTGTACAAAAAAGTTTTTTTTTAAATTTGCGGGTAGTGTGTCACCCAATCTCAGCGCGAGATTGGGGGACATCAGCATAAGAACTAGAAAATGAAGAAGATGGCTGGGCCCAGTGTCCAGCTCGCATTGGGACAAAGCACGCCGGAATTCGAATAGGATCTTTAGAGGGATCAACGGCTTTCCACCTTGCAAAGGTAAGTGGTATTTTTTTCATGATAGACCTGCTTTAAACTTACATTGTCTGCTCCACCAAACACTACTCCAATTTTTGGAAATGGCCCCCAAAAATCCACTAAAAACCCCACACTTTCAGGAGTCAGGTATCCTAGGTCTCCTACAGTTCTTACTCTGCCCGCCAGCTGACCCACCACCATTTCACATGGTTTCCTGAAATGTTTAAGGTCAACCAAAGGTACCAGTTCTAGCCGTAGGGGACCTAGAGAAATACAAAAAATTTTGATTTTCCAGTGAATTTTTCGGGGGACCATTTCTCAGGCTTGGAAAGTCATTTGGCAGCACAGGCATTAAAAAAGGTAAGAATTTAACTTCTTCCTTTTGTCTTTTCAGTGAATGCCAGGACTGCTGTAAGCAGTTCAATAAATTTTACCGAAAGATTGACTTATGTATAAAATTCTCAGCAGAAGATTTAAAGAAATGTCTGGACAGTCTCAGAGGTTTTCTGAACTGTTTTCCAATAACTCAATGTGGCATTTTCAACCTTTTTTAAAGACAGTTTAAAAAAAATAGTCATATTTAAAATTGTCAACCATACATCATAAAAATAAATAAAATAAAAAGTTCTCAGGCACAAGTGAATTCACATTCTGAATTCCCAGTTGCTATTAAAAGGATATAAACAATTAAATCTGACCTACAACTTTCCCTTCAGTTTTCCAGAGTTGTAGAAGCTCCTCTCCTGTACTAAAATGACTTGCTCTGATTTAACTGCACAGTGTGAGCTTCTCACAACAGACCTGATTTATGAAAGCTCTCCAAGGCTGGAGAAGATAGACTATCATGGGTGACCTGTGTGATCCAGCAAACCTGGGATGGATCTGATCCAGAATTAAAAAACATTTGCCAGATAATAACAAATTATTTTCAAGGAATCCAGCAAATCAGATAGAGCCAGCCCTGTTTTCTGGTGGGAGAACATCCAGCATTGTCTAGTCCACCTCCCCAACCTCATTGTCCCTGGTCCCTTGACCCCTTTCATTCATTGGAGGTACAACATCACATCATCCAAATGGTCTGATAGAACTATCAAAGCAAGGGCACACATCTCCATTGGAGAAGACAACATGATAGCCTACAAAACCAAATGGTCTGAAAAAGAACTATCACCCTTGCAGATGAACAGAAATATACCAAAATTAGATCATGCAGAAACAATTTAAGGATCTGGGGTAGTGTTGGTCAAACAGCTGAGTGTTCGATTCGACAGCTATTCGATCATATAGCCTGATATTTTTCGGGTGTTTGAAGGCCAAATTTACACCATTAAAGTCTATAGGGGGAAATTCGGGACTGTGTAGAACACAGTTGAGCTTACAGCTCCGCTCATCTGATTGCTTTTGCAGCCCCAGCGTAACTGTAGTATGTGTTCATGAATAGAGATTTTCTATAAAAGAAGACAGTGTTCTTGATAGAGAACCTCTATCCAAGAACACATACGGAACAGCAGTTCATCTGCTGTCACAGCTACGGTCCCCACAGGCACTGGGCTGATAAGTACCGTGGGAACTGAACTGCAGATGAACTCTCAATGGAGAAACACCATTGAGAATTCATCTGAAGTCTGACAGACTTCCGTGCATCCTATCAGCTGTGACCGCAAGTGTCCACGCTCCTCGGGCTGTACTCAATGATAAGTATAGCTCGGTGACCGCGGGAACTGAACTCAGATGAACTCTCAATGTAGAAACTCCATTGAGAGTTCATCTGCAGTTCCACTGCGATCCCTGGGCATTAGAGGTTAATTAACCTCTACTGTCCGGTTATCGCAAACAGGAGGATTGCCTTGCAGCCCTGGAAATCTTTCAGGGCTGCAAGAGAATCCTCCTGTTTGCGATCCTCGGACACTGGAGGTTTATTAACCTCCAGTGCCCCGGGATCGCAGTGGATTCTCAGGGCTGCAATCATTCTTCCATTCCTGGGAATTTTCCTGTTTGCGATCCCCGGGCACTAGAGGTTAATTAACCTCTAGTGCCCGTGGATCGCAGTGGATCTGCAGATGAACTCTCAATGGAGTTTCTTCATTGAGAGTTCATCTGCAGTCACAGCTGATTGAAAGCACTCGCGTGACTCCTATCAGCTGTGACGGCAAGTTCCCAGGCTCCCCGAGCTGTACTTATCAATGATAAGTACAGCCCGGTGACCATGGGAACTGAACTCAGATAATCTCCCAATGGAAAAACTCCATTGAGAGTTCATCTGGAGTTTGCCTTTTTTTTTTAAACATATTTTTAAACACGAATTCACAAAGTTGAATTCTGTGTTTTTTGGGTCGAGTCTGTCCGAATTCGAACCGCCATTTTCGGATCCCATATAGGGGCAACCTGAATTTGAACACCAACACTAATGTTGGGCATACCTGAAACTTTTAATACGAGCAATGTTACCCAATCTTTGTGAAAAGGTTATTACAAACCTGCTGGGTGGGTAGAATGAGCACATAGAGCTTACATACACAGCAACAATTCTATAAGCCTTCCACATTTAAAGAAATTTGCAACCAAATGGACATAATTTAATGATCTTTGTGGATCCTTCAGGTGTCCCACAAACAAAAAACATTCAATAAAATATTCACTGCACTATTCAAAAACAACTTTGACATATCCAGTGGATAACATCTACAGGACCGCAAATATACTTTCAACTCTTCAACAAAGTAGAAGAATTCCTACTAATAGTGTTTAAAGAGGCAGATGTAAACTCCCCTAATACACCCCCAATACCATTACATACTCCAGGAAAAGTAAAAACATCTACTTTAAAATTTAACCATAAAAATCTAAAGGAAAAGCATTAAGCAATATCTTGGCAATTCCAGCACTAGACCATCTTCTGAGCGAGAACCATTCAGAATTCTGTACCTGCAATCAATAAAAAAATGAAAGTCCTCAACATGATTTAATGTAGTTCTATAAATCATATTTTTTAGTTTCTGTGAATCAAATAAATATAGTAAGGGTTCTCTAAGACATGAAAGTTATTTCAAGGGTTCAACTATATTAAAATGATTTGAAGAGAAAGGCCACTCGAAAGAGATCTACACCTTGCAATCAAAATTCTCCAAAACACAAACATCATCCAGCACAACCAGCAAAATCCATAAAACTAAATAATATTGGGAGACAAAGGTACCCACCTGATAAACAATGCACCCACTACTCTTATAACCATGTGTCCCAGGCATTACATCTAATGTCCTGACTCCCTGCTCTAGTTGGCGCAAAAGGGCCATATTACCCAAAATACCCAACCCAATATCCTTTTTTCTGATCATGCCCCAATCAATATCAATAAAAGAAATATGATAATTAGGGGTAATATCAAGATAAAGAGGTTCATTTTCTTTCCAATTAATGACCCTGATTTTTAACAAGTAATTATATATGTGTGTTAGGAATACAAATCAATCAGTGACATCCATAACGACAATCATATTTTATTCTGAGAAGCAGGAAAAATGTTTCTGAGAAGGAAAATAATTTATTCTCTCCCAGCCTGCAATCAACACACCATTGCTCAATACACAGAAGCTAGACAAGTCCAACAACAACTTAATAACCATTTTATGACTCAAAATAAAAAATGCACAATGCTAAGGGAAGCTTTAATAACTAGCTTGAGGAACAAATTCACATTCACAAACACAAATTTGAGAGTCCAGGAATCTGGAAACAATCGGGTAAAATCTTGGCAATCTATTAAGATTAAAATGTTTATATAAAAACCAATATATATCTGATCCAGGTATGCCCTGTCAGATATCACAACCTCAAAACCTGAAAAATCAATCCATTATATCCTATTAACTCCACACTAATCTAATACTACATATCCCTACACACCTGCGGTGCCAAATAGCTATTTTTTTTTAAACCAAGAGGTAGATTGTAATGCACAATAGCTATGTCTTTATGGGGCTTATTTATCTGACATTCACTGAAAAATACTGAAACATTCTCTGATGGAAAATCTTCCAGGTCTTTTGTTATCATGGCCGTAATTGATTCTCCACTAGAGATTTTTTCAGTGAAACTCAGATTCACCGCTTTATGAACAGACCTTTTAAAGTTCAACACTCGTTAAAAATTTGGAAGCCAAACACCAAATCACCGTGAAACCTCATATTAAAAATCTGAAAACACAGTGTGATTACTTGGTTTATTTCTCTACATTTTTTTAACGTATCCCGCGCTCCACCTGTTTGTGTATTTACCCAACAGCAAACCCAGCCAACTATTAGACCCTTTTCCAATGCAAGATCTAAATGCACTTGTATAACTCCCAGATTCAACTGGCGTTCCATTTATTCTCATCTTGGTAAAACTCGGTGTATGCGCAGTGTAAGTAAGCATTAAACTCATGTTTCTTTGTGCTATCTTTGCATCATCAGTTTCCACTGTTTCTCCTGAACTTCTCTTAGATGTAGCTAGGGATGTAATTTCGTCGAACGACTTTCGCAAAGCCATCGGAAGATTGAGGAAATTATAACAGGAGGATTCACATGGGATGCACAGGGTTCCTTGGGAATCCTCCTGTTTGCAATCCCCTGGGCATTAGAGGTTAGTTAACCTCTAGTGCCGGGAATCGCAGTGGAACTGCAGAAGAACTCTCAATGGAGAAAATCCATCAAGAGCTCATCCCTGGACACTAGAGGTTAATTTACCTCTAGTGCCCCGGGATTGCAGTGTATTTTCAGAGCTTCAATCATTCTTACAGCCCTGGGAATCCTGTTTGCAATCCCGGGCACTAGAGGTTAAATGGGGACAAGTATCCCCATTCAAAACCTGTAGTGCTCCCTGATTGGCCGAGAAAAGCTTTCCTGCCAATCAGAGAGCACTAGAAGTTTTGAATAGGGAGACATGTAACTCATTTAACCTCTAGTGCTTAGGATCGCACACTGAGCTGATCAATGAATGCAGCCGGCACTGCATTCATTGATCAGCGCAGCCCACGTTTTTTTTTTTTTTTCAAACAAATTCTTTTTTTTTTTAATAAAGCTCGATCGGCGAATTTACACCGGCCATTCTCGCTTACAATTTCGGTAAGCAAGAACGGCTGAATCCGCCGCGAGATCGAGTTTTAAAAACTCACTCGCTCATCCCTGGATATAACATCCTTTCCACTTTAGAGTATGTATGATAATGTCATTGGTCCTGATTCTCTCCTCAAGACTGGAGATCATAGGCCATCCAAGACTGTCATAGGAGATTCTGGGTGATCCAGCAAACCTTGAATGGATCTGGTCCAGAGAGGAAAACATTTACCAACTAGTAACAAACGATTTTTAGGAAATTCGTTTTGGTTTTGCTGGATCAGTCAGGTTCACTCATTATATATATCTTCTGCAGTCTAAATCAAGCCCACTTTAGGTTAAGCGTAATAACATTGCTGACACCACCCATTTGTCGGACATTCTCAAGACGTGCCAGGAAGGTCAGAGTCTGTGACCATGCCATTACTTTTAAAACATATAGATGCTGATGCACTTGAAAATCATATTACAAATATATTTGGCAAAGTAACACATTTGCATGATGTTACAAAAGTTATATCTTTCTCAATGTTAGGTCATACAATCTAGCCAGCATATTAAGACACATCATAGACTGAATCCATGATACATCCAGATTAGAATGAGCCTTGACCTGCGATTTAAAAGCCACATTGCAAGATACACAAATTACCACCCAAGCTAAAAAATTACTTACCCTCCCATCTGATATATCAAGATATCTATCAATATATGGAAATCCAATGTATTGTAAGGCCCTGGTCCAGCAACAGTACTCAAACACAATTCCCCAAAATCTAACACCAACTCTTCACCTATAGCACGCCCCCACTCAGCCTTAGGAGACAGGTTGTGTTTCCCGCCACAGAGTGGCCCCCAGGACTTGGGGGCGCAAAGGAGGGTGTCTGGGGAAGAGCTGGGAGATGACAAGGAGCCCAAAGATAAAGCAGTAGCAAGATTCCAATGGAGACAAGTCCAGAATACAGAGCAAGAGGTCATACACAAATAATCTGTCCACCAGGGGTATCCAGGGGCAAAACAACAGCAGAGTCGGGGCTACCAGGCAAAAGGTCAGTCCAAGTAACGTAAACTCACAGGGTCAGAAACAGTAATGCTACAGCAGGCACTGGGAACAATTAGCCAATGGCTAATCTACCTCTAAAATCCACGCTGAAAGTCTGGCGGACAAAATTAACCAAGGTTACTAAACCAAAGATCAATGTAAACCAAGAATATAATGTAAAATAATGCACAGAGTATGTCCTGCATTACAAGGTGATAGGGCCAAATGTACACTAGGATAGATAGCTGGTTGTTCCAACTATGTCAAAACATAGGACAATGTGACTCATTTTCATGCCAGGATATCAATAAATATATCTTTAAATTATAATTATACTATATACTATATACTCCTACTATAATATACTATACTACTTGCATTCAGGTATTGGAAAAACCCAGATAAAATTGCACAACGAGGTGGACATATGGTGTGAATTTAAATATGCTTTCTATTCGCCAGACTTAATATAATGAAAGCTGGCTGAAACCTCAACATCCATCACTATCATCTCCAATCTTACCATTGAAAGCTCAATTTTATCAAGAAAAATTAGATGCAGAGCAAGATGAAGATGTTCATGTGACAAAACTATTTTCAAGAAATTGCATCATTTTCTTTTTTTGTCTTTTAGTAAAGTGGGATACAACAATTGTAGACTCCTTTAAATAAACCACTTGGTGCTATTTCCACTCCAATGATAAAGCAAAGGTCAGCTCCTCATAAAAGCATTTGAATGTTCCTTTTCTGAACCTTTCCATATACAGCAGGTATACTTTACTTTATTTAACTTCACCTTAAGGTCTGTATATCATACAAAAGGTTTTCTAGGCATGCTAATTACTAGTTACTATTTCAGTATTTTATTTCTATTCTTTACCTTATTTTAGGTATATTGTAAGTTGATGCTTATTGTCTTTGTAAGGTTATTTCAAATTGAGCAAGTTCTGTACATTGTATTTTCAAAGTAGAGCAAAATGTTAAAGCCATCTATTATCATTCTCACTTTTCTCCTTGTATTCCGTATTTTTCCTATACATTTACCATATAAGTTTTGGGTAATATGTTGGCGCTATATGAATCCTGTTTAATAATAATAATAATAATAATAATAATATTAATGATATTAAAAAATACTATGTTTGATCTTTTATAGAAAGCTTGTAGCTTTAAAAAAAATATTTAAATGTTAATGAGTGGGGAAAGGATTAATCGGGAATAGGGCTAGAGTTACCTATATGCACTCTCATTGGTTTTGGGTTGGAAAAGCCTAACTTAATCCCAAGTAAATGTCTGAGCAGCAAGTCTTACTCAGAGGCAAGAGGGATTAGACCTGAGTAGACTGTGATCTGCCAGGTAAGATAAGATGTTCCTCTGTATCTGCAAAACTTTAAAGAGTCCTTGTCTTTAACCTGAACATTTTAAAGGCAAAGACAAATCAAGTATTTTAAAATCTTATTTGAAGTACTTTTTTTTTTAGTAATTGCTATAAAGGAGTGTTTCTCAACCCTTTTGTTAAAGGGGAACCCTTAAAATAACTTTCATGTCTTCAGGGAACCCCTGCACTAGTTACCATATCCATAGCTCACAGTACATTGGTGTGTTGGTCAGTAGGAAGATTGCTTTCTACAGTGCTGGCTAATTGGAATGATGTCACCCTTAAAGATAGTGAAAATAATCACTGGTGTTGGGGACCAAGTCTAGCTGGAACAGAGAGGAGAGAAAAGAGGGTTCACCAGAATCCTGGTTGAGAAACACTATAGAGTGTCACTTGAGTGATAGCTGTGAGTGGGCTGGGGCAGTTAAATTCACATCCAAGATGGCAACACCCAACAGCAGTCTCATGGCTATATAGGTCACAGTGACAGTGCGTATATCACACCCCAAATCAATTATGGCCTCTCTCACAGCCACCTAAATACCTGATATCTGCAGGTTTTGGAGCCTTGGGATTGTGGTGACATCACCCCTTGGCCACATGACACCACTTTGCCAAGCACTGCAACACTGGAAAAATTAAAATGCCTATTACTTTTAAGTCATAAAACACCAGGTTAGTTATATTGGTGGCTACATAAGAAGGACAAGTGGGAAAAGGCTGGAGAGGTCAGTATAATGGTTTGGGGAGCTACTAATTTGGCAAATATTCCTTAAAGTTTGCAAACCATTTTGTTGTCAACTCATATTGGCAAAGGCTGACCCACAAGTAGTTAGCAAATGTGAGTTGAGTTGCTAATGTGTGTACACTAGCAACGAGCTGGCAGAGGGTGTTGACCCCAATGTTTTTGTGATTGTTAGTGGTTGTTTTACCCTTGAAAACCTCTATTCACACAGTGGTTGTCAATGCAAGCACCTGCTAGGAGATGGTTGTGTTCATTGCAACCACTTTAATGCAGAGGTTGGACTAAGTCGTCACCCTTCAAGTCCAAGTTGAGTCCCAAGTCACCAAGAATTCTTCCAAGTCGAGTCCCAAGTCAAGTCACTCCATTTATCCCCATTTGTCCCCATATAGAAACAGAGCTCTGATCCTGTTCTTGAGCACAGGATCACATTCTAAATCCACAGTCCTCCTCTGACAGCTGAAGGGGATGGGAGGAAGGCAGTGAGGCCTCTGTAATACCACCCTCCTCCCTGCCCCCTTCAGCTGTCAGAGGAGAAAGCATTGGACTTGGAATGCAAGAAAGGTGGGGAGGAAAGCAGTGAGTCTTCTGTAACACTGCCTTCCTCCACGCATTCCTTGCATTCTAGGTTTACTAAGTTCAGCTTTCTCCTCTGACAGCTGAAGAGGACGGGAAGGAAGGCAGTGAGGCTTCAGTAACACTACTTTACCCCTCGTCCCCTTCAGCTGTCAGGAGAAAACTTAGAATGCAAGAAAGGCTGGAAAAAAGGCAGTATTACAGAAGATTCATTGCCTTTCTTCCCACCGTTTTTGCATTTTCCTCTGACAGCTGAAGGGGACGGGAAGTGAAGTAGTGTTACAGAAGCCTCACTGCCTTCCTGCCTGTCCCTTTCAGATCAGCTGTCAGAGGAGAAAGCTGAACTTAGTAAACTTAAAATGCAAGGAATGCGGGGAGGAAGGCAGTGTTACAGAAGACTCACTGCTTTCCTCCCCACCTTTCTTGCATTCCAAGTCCAATGCTTTCTCCTCTGACAGCTGAAGGGGGCAGGGAGGAGGGTGGTATTACAGAGGCCTCACTGCCTTCCTCCCATCCCCTTTAGCTGTCAGAAGAGAAAGCAAGTCGCAAGTCAACTTGCAAGTCACTGGGGAAAACTCCAAAGTCGAGTTGCAAGTTGTTCATTAGACGACTTAGGTCAGACTCGATTCCAAGTTGCGCAACTCGAGTTCCAACCTCTGCTATAATGTTCAAAGCTTGTGAATGTTTATATTATTTTGTGAACTTGGCGGAGAATACCTAGGGTTCACAATGAGGAATGATCCATGATACCAGAATAAATTGTCTTTGAGATGGACATTAAAAAACTGTGGGCTTTTTAATAAATCGCCCCCGTCACACAGTTATCGTTCTGGTTGGGAAGTAAATCTTACACCAACACCATGGGCTTAATTTATAAAAAAGGGAATCTGATTTTCCCTCAAACCTTTTCCTATAGGAATCTTCCAGGTACACGTGTTTCAAGGGCAATAATTTATTCACACCAGGGAATGTTTGAGGGAATATCAGATTCCCTGTTCTTATAAATAGAGCAGCATGGTTTTGCCCAAAAATGGAAAGGTGCCAATATCCATTTACGTTGTATGTAAAGCCAATACTTTTTCTTTAAGAACATTTAAACTCATGTGATGCACAGGCCAAGATTGAGTGGAAAACTCTGAAAGTAGCTGAATTCAATCATCTGAAATCTACAACTTCCTAATTCTAAAATATTCTAAAGAACTTTATTTATTATTCATCATACGGCAAATTAGTTCATTTTAACCATGGTAAAGTTGCCAAAAACATTTCCTGAAATATTTAACTACAAAATGATGCAGGAAATGAAGGTTTATGAGCTTTACAAAAGTCTATTTAGTCATTATTCTTAAAGAGTAAATGGAAAGCAATGAGCCAGCTTTTAAGGCTGTCCCATAAACTCGACAGCTAATAAAGCCTTTCAGTTACCTTTCACCTCAGCTTTGTGGACTCTACCTAAATCAGAACCTAGGGGCAGCTCAATGGGTCCTTGAAAATATAGTTCCTGAAACCCATAATATTTTTGTGCCATTTTTGCAATTTTTCACAGAAGATTTTTAAAGTTAACCAAAGTCCCTGAACATATTATTGTCACCAAAATTGTTAAGGGGGTCAGGTGAACCTATCCTAACCCAATAAATTTGCCAGAAAGACCTAAAAAAGTTCTCTTAAGTGGAGACAATTTACAAAGCTTATGATTTCCAGAAAGTATGGCCAGGAAAACCATGTCAGTAAGATGGTGTAGTTAATCAACACTTTTTTCTGGAAGCTGCATGATCCAGTAGACCTGGAATCTATTTCTTCAAAGTCATTTGCTTTTTGCTAGCAAAACATTATTTGAATCTTGGACTAGCTCCATTCCAAGTTTGCTGGATCACCCACTTTCACTGTTTTTATTACTAACAAGGACTTATATGGTGCCAACATATTACGCAGTGTTGTACATTACATAGGGGTTGCACATGACAGACTAATACAGACAATGACACAGGAGGAGGAGAGAATGCTGCCCAGAAGTGCTTACAATCCAGGTTTAGGGGAAGTTTCACACAATAGGAGGGGGGATTTGCAGTGTTTGGAAGTAGTGAGGGTTTTAGGAGACAGAAGAAGACGGGTAGGCAGGTTTGAAAAAATGGGTTTTGAGTCCTTTTGTGAATGAGCAGAAAGTAGGAGCAAGCCAAATAGGCCAAGGAAGACCATTACAGAGAGTGGGGGCAGTGCTAGCAAAGTCTTGGACCCATGCGTGTGACAAGGTGAGTGAGGAAGTCATCAGTAGGTCATTGGAGGAGTGAAGAGAGCGACTAGGGGGTATTTTTCTACCAGGCCAGAAAGGTGGGTTCGACAAGTACACTCATGAAAGTGTAACCTCTCCGTCCCTTGGGAGCTTTATTATATCAGGCCCATTGTCTCATATCTAGCGAAGGAGGATGGCTTCTCCTATACCTCCCAGGGCCCCAATGGACCCACCAGACACAACGACACAGAGTAGCTCAAGTGCCTTCCTAAGTGATCTGTAGTGAACGTAGCGTTGTGGTCTGGTCAGTGTAGATGGAATTAGGCCAAAGGGACAATGGCTAGTCAATGGAACAGAGGAAGATGCACCATCGTCAGGCAGATGACTGGTAATAGCAACAATTGAAAAAACAAAAATAGAAGACCAGCTATGGCATAGATATAGAAGATTGGTGCAAAATGACAAAAAAGCCAAGATAATAATGGAATTGCAGATGCAAGCATCAGGTATATAGTCGGGGTTCAGGCCAGAGTCTGTAACAGGCAGGAAAATTCCTTACAGATGGAGTAGACAATAGGCCTGATCAGCCAGGTTCTCTGATGATAACATATCTTCCCCAATCTTGTAGAGCTTTGATAAATCAGGATAAAACAGGATGTGTAGTACAGACCAACAGTAGATAGTTGTAAACGGACACGTCAAGAAACAGGGTTGGTTGGAGTGGGCAATAGGAAAACACAGGTCACAGATCACAGGTACTTCTGAAGATAAGTCAGCACTGAGCCCTTGCAGATGCCTTTTCTAAATGGCCTGATTTCCACCTATGCAAACAATGATTAGGCACATGTAAGGCCTGCAGCCCAGAAAGAGAGACTGCAAGCCGACCTCCAGAGGTACTCATGTAAATGCGCCATCTTATCTTCTGGCACAACTTTCCTTGCAGCTAGTTAGGATCTTAGTGACTTTAAATGGGACATTCTTCTCTTACCTTTGTCACGTGGTAAAATTAGAAGCTACTTTTAAACATGCAAACTCTAATTTTGAGTAAGGAACAATGATCCTGTTGATCCCTGCCATGGGGTCAGGGCTAACCAGGTTACCTTCAGTCACCAGGTGGATCGAACAATGATCCTCATCATAATGCATTCAGTAAATTCCCTTTATTAGAATGTAATATATTCTAGTGCATTAGCTACATAAGTGACATAAAATCAAATATGACAAAATCAAACCAGCACAACGTCCAATGATTTTAGTGTGACGCCTTCATTTTATTGCATTTTCAGTCTTGCTTTGGCTGGCAGGTCACATGCGCTATCTCTGTCTAATCTAGATACGCTACTTTAGCACTTTGAGAACATTATATTAGTCAGCCTGTCAGAAGTTTACATTTTTCATGAGAATTTTTCATGCTGAGACTCTGTGGAATTGCTGAAAGCTTTTCTGCAGCCTCGCTCCCTCGTTACCCCATCTCATCTCAGCCTCCCAGCGCTTGGCAAATGATACAACAAACTTTTAATTAACTCTTTGTTCGGTTCCCTTCTGTGCTGTGGATGGATGCGATGGGATGATGTCCTTGGTGAACTCATGGCTATCATAAAACTTTCTTCCAGATTAAAAGGAATACTTTATGAATGTCAATACTTGTATCTGCAGAAGCTCTTTAAATGTTTGCATTTGCCTAACCCAAATTTTATCCCCAAACAGAGCCAATATTATGATAGGAAAACACTGAGCAAGTGCCCAGGTCTCCCACCTTCTCCAGGGTTCAAATGAAAGATAGGAAGATATGTAACACTAAGTAGTAGGAACCCTTTTTTAATATTTTCCTAGGACCCTATTTTTTCTAAAACCTGACCCTAAATCTCTTTTTACCCCTGCATATTCCAGCATTTACAATTTTCTCCTGTCCGTTTAGTCAAAAATGTTTCCATCTACAGGTGAAATGATCTCCAGGTTAGTTAAATTCTGTGCAGGAGCAGTTACTGGGAGCACAGATCTAACTAACCTAGGCAGACTTCTTCTGCCAAGAGCCATTTCTCCACACATTAAAAATAGTCAGGTTCTTAGGTGTGAATACGGCATCATTGTTTTGCTGGAGTAGAACCCAAAGGTGCAAATTGACCAGGGAGAGTGAGGAAGGGGATAGGCCGGGGCTTACAGTCCATTAAGTAGTGCTGACAATACTGCTTGGTATTTTAGAGAAACAATGTTGTCATCCAAAACAAACTATCTGTGGAAAATGTGCATGTATTGCACCAGCAGTCCTGCATTGCGAGTACACCTATGACCCGCCAACAACCATGAGTGTTGTTGGAAAGTGGAGAGCAGCATCTGCCTGGAGGAGAAGGATAAGTATAAAAACTTTTATAAAACAAGCATTTACCCGGGGGTAGGATATTATTTTGGCTCAGGGGCCACAATGAGTTTTACATTTTAACAGATGGATCAGGCCAGTACTATATGGATGGAATGTGTTTGTATGAACTGATACAACTTATGTGTAAAAGCGGGCACAATTAAAAAGCCCAATGGGCCTCATATAGATATAATATATCTATTAAAAGAGTAAAACTCACTTAGTTTTATTATTTAAGGAACCACAAACTGGAATTGTTCTGGTTCCAGATACTCCTATGATGTACAGAGGGAAGAAGACAAGCTTCTAAATTATTATTATTATTAAACAGGATTTATATAGCGCCAACATATTACGCAGCGCTGTACATTAAATAGGGATTGCAAATGACAGACTTATACAGACATTGATATAGGAGGAGAGGACCCTGCCCAGAAGAGCTTACAATCTAGTACTAAATGCAATGCAAAGACACCAGGAAGACTGCAGTGACAGATGCAATGGCAATAAGTACAAGAAATGCTTTATTTCTGACATGTTCAGCTTTCCTTCAAAACATGATATGACTTAACAATGTAATACGCCTACAACCAACAATAAAGAATGGTAAAAAGGGGGAAATTGCCAAATCATAGCAGCCAGTAGTCTTTGAAGGCAGTTTGGTGGTAGAATTTGTACATGGTTGGGGCTCTATTGTTGATTGGGCATCGTCTATTCAATGTTATTTATATTTATTATATATATTATATACCAAAGGATGTGCAGCTGGAGGTCAGACATATCTAATTGTCTCCAGAGAAGAAGCATTTTTTTCGCATTCGTAGTGCCATTTTGGGCCCGAAACCTGATATTACAATATTCGGGTTTATTTTGATGTTCATAATAAAAGGCTGCTATGGCCATTAAATCCTATCCTTGTATGACTTGTCTTATTGCGGAAATATAAATTGGATTGGGTTGAGGATTGGTCAAAGTGATGGTGGCTAATCTGGTTACCTTCCATCAATGCAATTGATGTAGTTTTAGTGAATAGTTTTGATGGCATACACTTTCATCAGTGAACCTAGGAGTTTCAGCAAACCTTGAACAGATCTGGTCCATGATGGACAACATTTGCTAACAAATAGCACCTAACTTTTAGGAAATCCATTCCAGGTTTGCTGGATTACCCAGCTTTACTGATGAAAGTGCATCCTCTTCAGTCTTGGAGAGCTTTAATAAATCAGGCCCTATAGCTGCAACTTTACATTCTTTTGCTAGTTTTATTTTGGCATTTTAGGGAATTGTTAATATCTCTAACCCAAGGTTTCTCAACCTTTTTAACTTGGAGGAAACCCTTGAAAAAACTCTCAGGTCTTCAGGGAACCCTTTCTATAATTATTATATCCACAGCTCACAGTACATTAGTGTGGTGACCAGTGGGAAGAGTGCCTCTTACAGTGCCTCCATTCATTGTGAAGAATGTCACCCTTACAGATAGACAAAAAGATCATTGGTGTCACTTATACTGACCTGAGAGGCACAAACTGCTCATTGCTAAAGGAACCACTAAAAACCTCTGGAGGAACCCTGGGGTTCCACTCGATCCGGGTTGAGAAGCATTGCTCTATCCCAGTGTTTTTGAGTGTATTGAGTGTTCTAGGCAGAGTACCTAATGTAGTTGGTCCACAGGTAGGCCAGAACCCAAAACAGCTAATTAGTTTAGTGTTATATGAAGATACATTCTGACTTTGCAAAACAGTCTGACATAGGATATAAAAAAAGGGGGCACCACAAAGGTCCTTTTGTTTTCCAAAACATGACACCTGTAACCCTGCTACTGCTGTTTTTTTATACTCAAATCAATTTTTTTGTAAATCACAAAACATATTAAAGTTTTTAACAAACAGCTAGATATTATATACACAAATAATCAACAATGATTTAAATATGTAGTGCATACAAAACATAAAACGGTACTAGGTACATGGCCAGCTAATGGGTGCTTCTCTGAAATTTTGAAAATTTAGGAGATTTTTGGACAACTTTTGCCATTCTGACCAAATGCATTGGGGTTAAAAGGAAAGTTTTAAAGAGTGTAACTGGCTTTATTTACTCATGTTCTTGTGACAAAGTTGACCAAGCTTGTCGCTCCTTTGGTATCCTTAATATTTATTTACTTACTATATATAAATTTTCTAACTTTAGCCAACAGTTGGCCATGGAACAAGACTTTGCCTCCAACTACATCATTATAATTTAGCAGACCCCCATTTGGGTGAGCAGAGTTCAGTGTGCTCGTGAAGTGGAACAATGTGCACCTCCCTATCTTTCCCCCTGATAGCAATCTATGAGTTTCCCTAGAAGCAATATCACAGTCATTCTGAATTTATCTCTTCAATATAATTAAGAAAACTGATTAAACAATTCTGTTGAAGACCCCTTCACATTCAATTCTGGATTGATACTGCAAATTTAAATTCCACCTCATCTGTACTGGCTAAAAGGAAATTGAGTGATACAATTTGGGTTCTGATGTCCTTGGAGGTAGCACATGTATTATAAAACATAAGACATCTCCCAAGACGTCCTGTCTATATTGTGTCTGTTGTTCTTTATTATTATTTTATGGAAAATAGAAGCAGTGGTGTCCCTAGTTCTCGGAATATCTCTTGAGCTTCTACATATTTCAGCAAGGCAAATGCTTCTGCACGAGTTGCTTTACTATGTCTTTGCAGCTTCAGAGTCTCTTTAAGTCATAGCTTGATGTGGGGTCATCATGTGTCACCTGGCCATAGAATATTCCAGCCTGCTGGACTTCAATATTCTGCCTGCTCAGGACTTGTAGCTAGCTATACACCAATCAGGCCGTATAGTACAGTTTAAGAACTAAAACGCGAACTTAATTAGATTTCGGATACCACAAAAAAAAAACTACATTCTAATATTTTGTTGGATTGCCTTTAACTTTAATTATGACACACACTTACCATGGTATCATTTCGATATGTCTATGCAATGCTACAATATTGACTAATCCAGAGTTGCATTATTTTTGTTCCGAGATCTCGTATTGATGATGGAAGAGTCTGAGGGCTGTGTAAACTCTTCTCCAGCTCATCCCAAAGATTCTCAATGGGGTTTAGGTCTGGGCTCTGTGGTGGCCAATCCATCGGTAAAAATGGTGACCTAATTTTTAGGGCAAATAATGTTGCTGAAACAACTGATGGAACCCCAGATCATAACACTGTCCCCGCAGGTACCCCAGATCATTACACTGCCCCCGCAGGCATCCCAGGTCCGCAAACTGCCCCCACAGGCACCCCAGATTTTATTACTGCTCCCACAAGCACAGCAGATCATAACACTATCCCCTCAGGTACCCCAGATCAGCATACTGCACCAATAGGTACCCCAGATCATAACACAGCCCCTACAGGCACCCCAGGTTATATTACTGCTCCCACAGGCATGCCAGATCATACCACTGCACCCACAAGGACCCCAGATTATAGCAATGGTGCTATAAGGAATCTCAGATCCTCACAATGCCCTCCTTCCCCCCTCCATCACTGAAGAATATAAAAACTGCTCCCAGAGGCCCCCCAGACCATAACACTAGGTCATACACATCTGAAATCACCCCAGGCATTGCATTTTGCAATTTATTACAAATAAAGTAAAGAGAAAACATAAAAGAGTTGAAATAAAAGGTTCTTTATTACCATCTTTAAAGGTAAATATAAAATGCTATTCTTGAGCTCCAGTCTAGTGACCTTGCCTAGGCTCTGAAAATCTTTATTCTGCTGCAGACAGTAAGAGGTTCTTCCATGCACCTCTTTAATTAGACTGTAATGGTGTACCTTTGCTGCAAGCAGAACTGTATAATTCAATTATTATACCACTGAAAATATATATCTTTTTAGTTTTGCAGCCGTGCTGCTGCCACAACATGTACAATAAAGAATGGCAGTATCAAAATACAGTTGACATTCTAAAATTTGGAAACCTCTGGACCTGAGGAGTGGGGGATTTTCAAATATTCTGGATTTTTGAAAGTTATACTTATCTCCATACACAGGCGAGCCTTCTTCTCGCAGCACCCACGGACATCTGGCACAGTTCCAGGGAGCAGGCAGCAGGAACGTCTCAATGTGTATTTAGTGTAGCAAGCAAGACCTAACAGCTGTTTCTGCAGAACAGCGCCATCAAATTATAAAAGGCCAAACAGTGTACTACAGTCCCTGTGTTGAAAATGCGATCCGAAATTCATGCCGTAAAACTGAAAGAACTGGATTATCGATGGCCGGAATTTCGATTGTCAACAGTAAGAACTTACAACCAAAAGTGGTCTGTGAACATTTTGGAAACCCAGTTCTATGTGACCAGATTATCCCCCACCGCCATATATCTTAGGCCTATGTCTTGTGCCTGCTGGGTGCCAGGGTATATGCTGTTGTGAACGACAGAAGATCAGTAAACATCAATTTTCTCACCTTGGCTGTTCTCACCTGGGTAGTATTACCTGTCAAAGCTGTTAAACCCCGGCTGCTATGGCCAGAGCAGAAAATAATCCAGCATAGTCTCAGTGTATGCTTTCAAAGTAACTTTGTTATAGCAATAAATTTATAACATAGAAAAAGTTTGTAATTACAATTCAATAAAGTACATAAAAATTAAAAAAAAACTGGTGTAAACATGTACATTAGGTTGTAACTTTGTAGCAGGTCACAAAGTAAGAGGCTGCACCAGGAACTGATCATTGTCAGACATTTGGAAACAGGCAAGAAATGAATGGAACGTAAAGTGGAAGGAAAAAGAAATTACCTTTTTTAGGTGTAAAGCTACGTACACACTTCCAATGGTTCTCGCCCGATAATAGGCTCAGGGCTGATATCGGATGAGAAGCTGAAGTGTGTACAGCACGCATCGTTCATCGTCCGAACAACCGTACTGGTGGATCCATGGACGATGAACGGCGAATGATCAAAATGCAAGTGAAGGCGGAGAGCACGCAGCAGGGCGCCGCTCCATAGCTCTCCTATTTCCCTCTGCAGGAAGCAGAACAGTGCTGTATGTACAAAGTCGTTCGTGAAAAATCCTTTCCAACGACTATAATTGCACATGTGTATGCGGCCTAAAGCTGAAGATCCCTCCTTGATCCTTGTCTTGTAGGCCCTTCACTATCCCATCTTACTTCTTCTTTCCAGGGTAGACTGGATACCAGGCATGGCCATCTTGTTCATCTTCTTCTCGGTTCATCAAACGTCACCCAATCTCGCACTGTGCAGGCGAATGTGTGGCACACCTTTCTAAAAATGTAAAATTGAGTGCCCATTTGTAGGATTAGCACTTTTTTTGGCATCTCAGGAAAGCCCTTTCTAAGCAAGCCTGAGATTAGGCATGTACAGAAGGTGCAGCCCAAGTGACATACGTATCTCAAGAGGCTGAGGGTTTAACATTTAGACTTTACTGCCGCAGCAATACAGACAGAAAGGGAGGGGTCCTGCCCTTTAAATTAAAGGTTGGTAAAATTACATTGGCCACCCGTCTATATAATGTGAAACATAAGGTGAAATGTCTGCTTTAAATGATTGTGTCTCCTATGACTCAAGATATCAATCCAGGAATGAGATCATGAACTAAATACTGCCTTAACAAAAGTGGCTCCATGCCATTCTAGCAGAACAACAAGATCTTTGTAGGAGGTGAATACAAATCCCAAAGTAATACATTTACAAATTATTTAACATTACGATAGCAGAAGAAATGGCGTCACCCTCCTGCTTCTTCATCTGCTCCCCAAATCACCCCCTGACCTCTTCCTAAAAACCACACATACCACATCCATCCATCTTGGTACAAAATGAAGGTGGTATTTTTATTACAATATCTTAAGGTAAATAACCATAAACCATACCAAATATCACATTGTCATTTTTTTTTTATCTTTTACAGCAGTAAAATTCTCCCTGGGCCAAGGTCCATAAAGGCACTTTTCTATCCATTATCTACCACTTTTTAATTGAACCGGCCCCCAGCTGCTATGCACGCCTAGAGAAAAAAAACTGCATCCATCTCCTTAGCCCTTTCCATTTACACATCTCTGTAAGTAAACTTACCTCCAACCAGTTTAGAACACCCATCTCTCTGATAGATTCCAACTCCCCATTTGCTTATTTTTTTGTTTTACCTGGAATTGTTCATGGACTTTACCCGCCATACATAGCCTCCATGACAAGTACAAATAACACAAATCAACCAGTAATATGACCCCACCAACCATCACCTCCTTCTTTTTCCCAAACCTTGCCCCAAAACAAAAACCATAACTCAACAAGCAAAAACCCAAAAGAGGGAGGGTGGGAGACCATTAACTTTTACCTCTGAGTTCCAACTGACCACATGCACCCCACCTACTCCTTCAAACTCCTGTAAGATCCACCTGGTGGGCTGACACTGACCTATAAGGTAAGCCTTTACTTTTTTCACCATTTGACTTCTGTAACCCCACCCCCCTCTTCACACTGTACTTGTTGCTTCATTTCCCTAAAAGAAAAAATAAAATGTTACGTCCACTTTAAAAATTTCATCTCACATATCTCTGTCCTCCTGTATGCATTTCTAGGTTTTTATAAATTCTCATTTGAAAAGTTTACATATGTTTTAAATATTTGAATGAAATAAGATATTTAGCTGATATGCCATTTTTTTATCATTCTACTAGAAGTTTATTAAATTACTTTTGCTTCCGGCTTCAGCAAAATTTGTGCGTATCCTCTGAACTATTTGTACCTGCTGTGCCCAGGAAGCCGATGTGTTCACAGGAGACCATTAATAATATATGTTGGTATTGCTTGAAAAAAATGTGCCTGCTTTACAAATAAATCTTTTTCTATGACATAAATTATGAATTGACATGAACTTTATTTATTTACACATTTATAAATTTCATTTTAAAGAGCTGTTTAATTCACTTGACTGCTGTGTACAGTTGAATGTAAGGCAAATAGCTAAATGATTAATTATAGCACAAGTACATTAAAGTTTTTACTGGTCAAAATATTTGTAACTTTGCTCGCCCCTTGTAGTGATCCAGCCACTCCTGCCAGACAGAGTAGTCAGGTCTTAAATATGTATTGTCTGTTCTAGAATAGGGTTAGTTTTTTGCTCCAAAGCTTAATTCACTCCGATATCTTTACTTTGCAAGCTGACGATACAAGTGCCAGGGATAGCCAAGGAAGAGGTGATGGGTGAGGAAGCTAAAAGATGTAGCTTTGATTGTTCCAGGTCTCCCTGTCCTGCTTTACATATTGGAAGACAATGGGTCTTGTAATGCAGTGGGTCTTGTAATGGCAGGGCAGGTGATTGGAGGTGCCCCAATGGCCTTAGATGACAGGTCAGCCTTAGACAAAGGAAGCCCCCAGTTGACACTCCAGATCAGCTAACACATGGTGTCATATGCACTAGAATGCCTAAGCCTAGGAATCAATCTACTTTATTATATCAGAAAGTGCAGGCCCACTGACCCAGAGGAAGACTTAAAACTTGTAATCTGGAAGGGACACATCCAACTGGTTCCATGATAGGGATGTACCATGGTAAGGACACCAACACATTTCATGGCAGATTTCTGTGGGCTCTTTGGCCTAAAGGATGCATCCAAGCAAAATCTACCCTTGACCAGCAAACATAAAAAATAGGTTTTCTTAAAGGATATAGTTTATGGAACACCAATTCACATCTTACATGATTACTTCTTTCTTATGTCATGTGACATCTCAACAGCAAAAGAAGACAGGTCCAGTAGACTTCCCTCTGCACAACATTTTGACTTCATGTCTTAATGGGGGTTGTGGCTAAACCATGTCCAACATGTGTTCCTGGCTGGGGTCCCCACCTCTGATTAGTGTTAAAATGTTGACATACTTGGGTCCACCAACAAAACATATCCTATTGTTACTCATCAGAGGAGCAAATGACGGAGAATAGGGAAGGACAGATGAAAGTCTCCTGAGCTTATGAAGATGATAGTGTTGGATTTCTAAGAGTTTTGTGAACCAGTAAAGATCCTTTCACCAATTTGGTAGAAATTTTGGTACATCAAGAAGACAGATCAGATGAGACAGTTGCCTCTTGTACATCTCAGGGTACCTTCATGGGTTTAGAAAGCCCTACACAACAAGCACTTCCTAGCCCAGGTGATCTTTTAGTGATCTGTCATCCTTCGTAGTTTAGGTATTGTGATTGAACACTAGATGAATATAATATAGGTAACAATGCCTTCCTTTTCTTTGACTTGAGAATGGAGAATGACAAATGAACGTCTCTTGAGTCTCTGAAGATGGTAGCATTGGCTTTGGAAGAGTTTTAGTGAACCAATAAAGATCTATTTACCAATGTGATAGAAAGTTTGATAGATCATGAAGACAAATGAGACGATTGTCTTTTGTACATCTTAGGGCAGCTTCAAGGGTTCAGGAAGCTTACTCAACAATCACTTACTATCCTACATAGAAAATTAAATGTGAGAAAATCACAGTAACATTTAGGGACTGTAATGAAAAGTTTGGGATATAAAATAGAGCCTGTCCAAATTAAACACATGCACACACGCAAGGCACCCATAATTCCGATTATCTCTCATCTTTTGTGGTTCAGTTAATGTGATTGAACACTAGGTGCATATAATAGGTGACAGTGCAATACTCTCCTTTAGGTGTGTGAAAAGCAGAAAGTGACAATACTGGGCTGAATTTCGGTGTCTGCCTTTCATTACTCGATGACTGACAGCTCATTGTCTTCCCAGAATGTACGTAAATAGACGATTGACAGAGACTTTAATATAATCAGACGAGTGCGGAGGACAAGATAGAGGAGGGAGCTGTCAGTGGGAGAGCCTGTTTTCGATTGCCTACCGCTCACTTCTCCAAGAATTTGGAAATTTAAGCATCTCCTAATGTTTTGTGGTATTGTTCTATTATTAACTTTATTAAAATGGACCAGCCATGACTAATCTGAAATTTTAGATATTAACTTAGCAATATTAACTGCTATTAGGAACATTGAATCCAAGCTGATATTTGGAGAACACTCCAAATATTTGGTCAAGTGTTATTACCAATTCAATAATGTTTACAAACTGATATTTTATACTTTGTTTGACCACATCTTCATTTTACAAATTAAAGCTTTTTTTGTTTTTTTGTTTCTTTATAGATTATACACATGATACTGAGTTAGGATTATAGTGGTATCTCCAAGAAGAAAGTCCAGCATTAGTAATTAGCATTCACATCAACACGACACATGGGTATGGCTTTTCTTTTTGGTTACCTTCCTTAGTATAGATAAGGCCTAGGATATAGGAACTTCTAGCTCAAATGACTAGAGGTGAAAATACAACCTGGTATAATTAACTTACACTAACAACAATTGTAAAGTGAAGAAAGTATGGAAAAAGTCATGTAAAAAATAAATAGGGGTAGGGACGCTCATGTTTGAGTTGCTTGCTTGGAGTGTGAAGTGATCTCAAATCATCTATTTTATTATTTTGATTTCAGATAAGTGCAACTTAATTCATATACTCTATCTATTAGCACATGCTTCAGACTCTCATGCTCAAAAGGTGTCACAAAGTATATGGGTGGGGGGGTAGAAAGTTGACACAGGTATAAAGGTTCCTGGATATCTATAGCACAACTGGGAGCACTAAAATTGTCACAACTACTTTTGACCACCCACATGAAAACATTGGCGACATTGAAAATTGGAAAGAACACTGAACGTCGTTATGTTGGAAAATATCTCAGACACAATAAAACTGAAGAAAATATATAGATACATGTTGATACACCTACACATAACATACAGCTGGGGGAAAGGGGTGCTAATAACCCAAATGGCCTTTATTATACAAGGGGCAAAAAGGCTGGCAGACATGCAGGGATTGTACATCCATTTAAATGTAACTAACTACGAGTGTTGTTTGTTTTATTCTATATTACTGTTTGTCTGGTTTCAATCCAGTATACTGCTCCACTAACAGAAAGGGAATGAAAGAACTCCTTAAAGTTTTTTAGGTCTATTTTCAACACAAAATCTGCACAAAAAGTGCAGAAAGAGCCTTTACGGGGCCTCTGCTATTGCATATGCCCCAACCACTCAACCAGCTAGTAAAATAGACGATTGTGGAACTTTAATGTGTAATCTGTAATATTATTTATGTTATGTTTTGCTTTTGGACCTGAACTCAAAGCATAATTGGAAACATTTATGGAAACTGCCACTGTGTACCTTCACAAAGGGCACCAAGCCCATGTTTGCCTTGGTTGGCAATGTAAATATCAAAGTGCCAGGGTTTCCATTGGCTGGAAGTTGCCAAGTGCAATTCTTGACATGATCTATCTATCTATCTATCTATCTATCTATCTATCTATCTATCTATCTATCTATCTATATATGAAGGTCAGGGTACAGGGCCCTTTCTACCATTAATTTTTGAGCAGTTATTCTCAACATTTCTATGATGGGGGCCCTTAGAAAAACATACAGGTCTTCAGGGAACCCCTGCTATAATTACTATATCCACAGCTCACAGTACATTAGTGTTGTGGTCAGTGGGAAACATGCCTCTTACATTATTGACCATTGGAAAGAAAATCACTGTTACAGATAGGCAAAAAGATAATTGGTTTCAGTAAACTGAGAGTCACAAACTTTTCATTGTTCAAAGAACCCCTAGTAACCTTTGGAGGAACCCTGGTTGAGAAACACTGCCCTAGAATACATAATAGTCAACACCACATTATTGACCCAATGGAGTCCACCTTTGTGATGCCTGTGGACAGCCAATTATTTATATTTATTGCTAATTCACCAGACTGATGGATAAACAGACAACCAGAGAGATAAATAGTATTAAAAAGGGCAAAGGGAAGGCTAGACAAATCACCCGCTGCATTTTTCTGCGCGGAAATTGACTCATATCATAAAAAAAAACTCAGCAATCTGCATAAAGTTTGATATTTTTATGATTCGCCTCAGCAAAGTCCCGCACTCTTGCTAATCTCTCGTAGTTCAGAATGATCACATGAATATTTCATGGAAAGCTTGCTGTGTTCGGGGGGCTTCTGGAGGAAAGTCAGGAGGGAAGAAACCTTGGGGAGACACAGGGGAATTCACACACATTGAAGTCTGGTAATGGCGGAGTGTATTATGGATTGTAAATCAGGGCGAGGAAAGAGATGATGGTGTAGACGGCAGTGGAAAGGCAGCACGTTTTGACAGACGACGGCGTATTGTGGCAGCTTGCGGAGTCAGGTAGTTTCAGGTGAATGGTTCTTGTCATTCTACTAATGATGGCTGGATAGCAGTTAGGGAGCTTTGTTTAATCACACTGTGAAAATGCTCCTGGATTTAGAAGAGACGCTGGTATATCTGGATACTGCGTATTACAAATCTTCTACAAGAATAAAATGAGTTCTGGGCGGAAAACATTAAACCAGAACCGCAGGCGACTGTGAAGGCCTCCAGTTTTGGAATAAAAATATGTACTATTATGTACTTTATATTTAGTCTTACTTTACATTAACCTTGTAATGCCCAACAGGAAACTGCTGCATAGGGTCAAATGATTTAGATTCTTAATCAATCAATGAAGCAAGGGATATGTCGGGCTAATATAATAAGTTTTGGTAAATGACAGAACTTTCCAAGAGGAAGACAAAGGTAAAAAGTTAGACAGGTCAAACATAAAAAAGACTGAGAGGGCTAGGAGACTAAAAGACTTTAATGGATTCATGAATAGGGATGAGCGGGCGAGTTTTTAAAACTCGATCGCAGAGCGAATTTAGCTGTTCTCGTTTACTGAAATTTGTAAGAGAGAACGTCCGCTGTAAACTCACCAAACGAGATAGAATTTTAAATAAAAAAAAAAAA